>NW_026061542.1:5000-20000 GCF_024217435.2 Syngnathus scovelli
CCCGGGAGGGGGTAGTAGCTTCGCGGCGGCCGCCGGGAGCAGACGGCCGTCCGCGGATTCTGCCAATGCCTGTAGGACTTTGAATATTTCACAGCCGTGCTGTGGCACTTAGAAAATTTTTCAGAGATGTGGCACTTAGAAAGTTTTTCAGAGATGTGGCACTTAGAAAGTTTTTCAGAGATGTGGCACTTAGAAAGTTTTTCAGAGATGTGGCACTTTGAACATTTTTGAGAGATGTGGCACTTTGAAAATTTTTGAGAAATGTGGCACTTTGAAAATTTTTGAGAAATGTGGCACTTTGAAAATTTTTGAGAAATGTGGCACTTAGAAAATTTTCTCTCTCTCTCTGGAAGTGCCGTGCCTTCTTCAGTTCTGCTATCCGAGCAGGGGACGCTTGCTGGCGGCCGTTACCAGCGCTCGGACCAGGCCCAATTGATTTGCATGGAAAACAATTGCGTCCCCCATGCTCGTTCTGACTATATTTTGCGAAAGGGGGGTAAAGTGATGAGTACACTAAGTGGGGGGACCAACCCATGTACTCTAGAAAAAGTACATGGGTTGACAAAAGACCAGTTCGTACTGCACCCCTGGTACCCAAACCCCTGGTACCTTTAGGCACTTAGAAAAATTTCGCCCAAATTTGGAGGTCGCTCCAGGGGAAGAGGCCGAATTTTCGCCTATTACGGCCGACCGCGGGAACCAGCCGAGGCGGACGCTTTTCGGCGCAAGAGCCGTTGGCACTTAGAAAATATTCGCTAAACTTCAAAGGACCTCCAGGGGAAGAGGCCGAATTGTCACTTTTTCTGGCCGACATCGGGAACCAGCCGAGTCGGACTCTTTACGGCGGAGCAGCCGTTGGCACTTAGAAAATATTCGCCAAACTCGGCCGGACTTCCAGGGGAAGAGGCCGAATTGTCACTTGTTCTGCCCGACATCGGGAACCAGCCGAGTCGGACACTTTAAGGCGGAGCAGCCGTTGGCACTTAGAAAATATTCGCCAAACTTGAACGGACCTCCAGGGGAAGAGGCCGAATTTTCACCTGTTCTGGCCGACATCGGGAACCAGCCGAGTCGGACGCTTTTCGGCGCAAGAGCCGTTGGAACTTAGAAAATATTCGCTAAACTTCAAAGGACCTCCAGGGGAAGAGGCCGAATTGTCACTTGTTCTGGCCGACATCGGGAACCAGCCGAGTCGGACTCTTTACGGCGGAGCAGCCGTTGGCACTTAGAAAATATTCGCCAAACTCGGCCGGACTTCCAGGGGAAGAGGCCGAATTGTCACTTGTTCTGCCCGACATCGGGAACCAGCCGAGTCGGACACTTTAAGGCGGAGCAGCCGTTGGCACTTAGAAAATATTCGCCAAACTTGAACGGACCTCCAGGGGAAGAGGCCGAATTTTCACCTGTTCTGGCCGACATCGGGAACCAGCCGAGTCGGACGCTTTAAGGCGGAGCAGCCGTTGGCACTTAGAAAATATTCGTTAAACTTGAAAGGACCTCCAGGGGAAGAGGCCGAATTGTCACTTGTTCTGGCCGACATCGGGAACCAGCCGAGTCGGACGCTTTAAGGCGGAGCAGCCGTCGGCACTTAGAAAATATTCGTTAAACTTGAAAAGACCTCCAGGGGAAGAGGCCGAATTGTCACTTGTTCTGGCCGACATCGGGAACCAGACGAGTCGGGCCCTTTAAGGCTGAGCAGCCCTTGGCACTTAGGAAATATTTGCCTTAACTCGGCCGGACTTCCAGGGGAAGAGGCCGGATTTTCACTTGTTCTGGCCAACATCGGGAACCAGCCGAGTCGGACACTTAAAGGCTGAGCAGCCGTTGGCACTTAGGAAATATTTGCCTTAACTCGGCCGGACTTCCAGGGGAAGAGGCCGGATTTTCACTTGTTCTGGCCGACATCGGGAACCAGCCGAGTCGGACACTTTAAGGCTGAGCAGCCGTTGGCACTTAGGAAATATTTGCCTTAACTCGGCCGGACTTCCAGGGGAAGAGGCCGATTTTTCACTTGTTCTGGCCGACCGGGGGAACCAGCCGAGTCGGACACTTTACGGCGGAGCAGCCGTTGGCACTTAGGAAATATTCGCCAAAATGTTCCGGACCTCCAGGGGAAGAGGCCAAATTTTCACTTGTTCTGGCCGACCGGGTGAACCGGCCGAGGCGGACACTTTACGGCGGAGCAGCCGTTGGCACTTAGGAAATATTCGCCAAAATGTTCCGGACCTCCAGGGGAAGAGGCCAAATTTTCACTTGTTCTGGCCGACCGGGTGAACCGGCCGAGGCGGACACTTTACGGCGGAGCAGCCGTTGGCACTTAGGAAATATTCGCCAAAATGTTCCGGACCTCCAGGGGAAGAGGCCGAATTTTCACTTGTTCTGGCCGACCGGGGGAACCAGCCGAGGCGGACACTTTACGGCGGAGCAGCCGTTGGCACTTAGGAAATATTCGCCAAAATGTTCCGGACCTCCAGGGGAAGAGGCCGAATTTTCGCTCGTTCGGGCCGACCGGGAGAACCAGCCGAGGCGGACACTTTACGGCGGTTGAGCCGTTGGCACTTAGAAATTATTCAGACTTCCATCAAACACACATCGGCCTTTTGCCGTCACTGCCCGGGATGGGCACCGTGGTAGCTCGGACAGTTCGCGTGACAGCTTCCGCTGGCACTTAGACAATTTTTAAAATGAAAATAAACAGTTCTGCACATACGTGCCGACTATATTTTGCGAAATGGGGGTAAAGTGATGAGTACACTAAGTGGGGGGACCAAGTACATAAAGCCCACCCCTGGTACCTCAGAGAGGCCGAATTGACACATTTTGTGTCCGACCGCGGGAACCAGCCGAGGCGGACGCTTTTCGGCGCAAGAGCCGTTGGCACTTAGAAAATATTCGTTAATCTTGAACGGACCTCCAGGGGAAGAGGCCGAATTTTCACTTGTTCTGGCCGACATCGGGAACCAGCCGAGGCGGACGCTTTTCGGCGCAAGAGCCGTTGGCACTTAGAAAATATTCGTTAATCGTGAACGGACCTCCAGGGGAAGAGGCCGAATTTTCACTTGTTCTGGCCGACATCGGGAACCAGCCGAGGCGGACGCTTTTCGGCGCAAGAGCCGTTGGCACTTAGAAAATATTCGTTAATCTTGAACGGACCTCCAGGGGAAGAGGCCGAATTTTCACTTGTTCTGGCCGACATCGGGAACCAGCCGAAGCGGACGCTTTACGGCGGAGCAGCCGTTGGCACTTAGAAAATATTCGTTAATCTTGAACGGACCTCCAGGGGAAGAGGCCGAATTTTCACTTGTTCTGGCCGACATCGGGAACCAGCCGAGTCGGACGCTTTTCGGCGCAAGAGCCGTTGGCACTTAGAAAATATTCGTTAATCTTGAACGGACCTCCAGGGGAAGAGGCCGAATTTTCACTTGTTCTGGCCGACATCGGGAACCAGCCGAGTCGGACTCTTTACGGCGGAACAGCCGTTGGCACTTAGGAAATATTCGCCGAACTCGGCCGGACTTCCAGGGGAAGAGGCCGAATTTTCACTTGTTCTGGCCGACATCGGGAACCAGCCGAGTCGGACTCTTTACGGCGGAGCAGCCGTTGGCACTTAGGAAATATTTGCCAAAATGTTCCGGACCTCCAGGGGAAGAGGCCGAATATTCACTTGTTCTGGCCGACATCGGGAACCAGCCGAGTCGGACACTTTACGGCGGAGCAGCCGTTGGCACTTAGGAAATATTCGCCAAACTTGGCCGGACTTCCAGGGGAAGAGGCCGAATGTCCACTTGTTCTGGCCGACATCGGGAACCAGCCGAGTCGGACGCTTTACGGCGGAGCAGCCGTTGGCACTTAGGAAATATTTGCCTTAACTCGGCCGGACTTCCAGGGGAAGAGGCCGAATTTTCACTTGTTCTGGCCGATATCGGGAACCAGCCGAGTCGGACTCTTTACGGCGGAACAGCCGTTGGCACTTAGGAAATATTCGCCTTAAGTCGGCCGGACTTCCAGGGGAAGAGGCCGATTTTTCACTTGTTCTGGCCGACCGGGGGAACCAGCCGAGTCGGACACTTTACGGCGGAGCAGCCGTTGGCACTTAGGAAATATTCGCCAAAATGTTCCGGACCTCCAGGGGAAGAGGCCAAATTTTCACTTGTTCTGGCCGACCGGGTGAACCGGCCGAGGCGGACACTTTACGGCGGAGCAGCCGTTGGCACTTAGGAAATATTCGCCAAAATGTTCCGGACCTCCAGGGGAAGAGGCCGAATTTTCACTTGTTCTGGCCGACCGGGGGAACCAGCCGAGGCGGACACTTTACGGCGGAGCAGCCGTTGGCACTTAGGAAATATTCGCCAAAATGTTCCGGACCTCCAGGGAAAGAGGCCGAATTTTCACTCGTTCTGGCCGACCGGGGGAACCGGCCGAGGCGGACACTTTACGGCGGTTGAGCCGTTGGCACTTAGAAATTATTCAGACTTCCATAAACACACATCGGCCTTTTGCCGTCACTGCCCGGGATGGGCACCGTGGTAGCTCGGACAGTTCGTTTGACAGCTTCCGCTGGCACTTAGACAATTTTTAAAATGAAAATAAACAGTTCTGCACATACGTGCCGACTATATTTTGCGAAAGGGGGGTAAAGTGATGAGTACACTAAGTGGGGGGACCAAGTACATAAAGCCTACCCCTGGTACCTCAGAGAGGCCGAATTGACACATTTTGTGTCCGACCGCGGGAACCAGCCGAGGCGGACGCTTTTCGGCGCAAGAGCCGTTGGCACTTAGAAAATATTCGCTAAACTTCAAAGGACCTCCAGGGGAAGAGGCCGAATTGTCACTTTTTCTGGCCGACATCGGGAACCAGCCGAGTCGGACACCTTACGGCGGAAGAGCCGATGGCACTTAGAAAATATTCGTTAAACTTCAACTGACCTCCAGGGGAAGAGGCCGATTTTTCACTTGTTCTGGCCGACATCGGGAACCAGCCGAGTCGGACGCTTTTCGGCGCAAGAGCCGTTGGCACTTAGAAAATATTCGTTAATCTTGAACGGACCTCCAGGGGAAGAGGCCGAATTTCCACTTATTCTGGCCGACATCGGGAACCAGCCGAGTCGGACGCTTTACGGCGGAGCAGCCGTTGGCACTTAGAAAATATTCGTTAATCTTGAACGGACCTCCAGGGGAAGAGGCCGAATTTTCACTTGTTCTGGCCGACATCGGGAACCAGCCGAGTCGGACGCTTTACGGCGGAGCAGCCGTTGGCACTTTGAAAATATTCGTTAAACTTCAACTGACCTCCAGGGGAAGAGGCCGAATTTCCACTTGTTCTGGCCGACATCGGGAACCAGCCGAGTCGGACGCTTTACGGCGGAAGAGCCGATGGCACTTAGAAAATATTCGTTAAACTTGACAGGACCTCCAGGGGAAGAGGCCGAATTTTCGCTCGTTCAGGCCGACCGGAGGAACCGGCCGAGTCGGACACCTTACGGCGGAAGAGCCGATGGCACTTAGAAAATATTCGCCAAAATGTTCCGGACCTCCAGGGGAAGAGGCCGAATTTTCACTTGTTCAGGCCGACCGGAGGAACCGGCCGAGTCGGACACCTTACGGCGGAAGAGCCGATGGCACTTAGAAAATATTCGTTAAACTTGACAGGACCTCCAGGGGAAGAGGCCGAATTTTCGCTCGTTCGGGCCGACCGGAGGAACCGGCCGAGTCGGACACCTTACGGCGGAAGAGCCGATGGCACTTAGAAAATATTCGCCAAAATGTTCCGGACCTCCAGGGGAAGAGGCCGAATTTTCGCTCGTTCGGGCCGACCGGAGGAACCAGCCGGGTCGGACACGTTACGGCGCAACAGCCGTTGGCACTTTGAAAATATTCGCCAAAATGTTCCGGACCTCCAGGGGAAGAGGCCGTATTTTCGCTCGTTCGGGCCGACCGGAGGAACCGGCCGGGTCGGACACGTTACGGCGCAACAGCCGTTAGCACTTAGAAATTATTCGTTAAACTTGAACGGACCTCCAGGGTTAAGAGGCCGAATTTTCGCTCGTTCGGGCCGACCGGAGGAACCAGCCGGGTCGGACACTTTACGGCCCAACAGCCGTTGGCACTTTGAAAATATTCGCCAAAGTCGTCCGGACCTCCAGGGGAAGAGGCCGAATTTTCGCTCGTTCGGGCCGACCGGAGGAACCAGCCGGGTCGGACACTTTACGGCGGAACGGCCGTTGGCACTTTGAAAATATTCGCCAAAATGTTCCGGACCTCCAGGGGAAGAGGCCGAATTTTCGCTCGTTCGGGCCGACCGGAGGAACCGGCCGGGTCGGACACGTTACGGCGCAACAGCCGTTGGCACTTTGAAAATATTCGCCAAAATGTTCCGGACCTCCAGGGGAAGAGGCCGAATTTTCGCTCGTTCGGGCCGACCGGAGGAACCAGCCGGGTCGGACACTTTACGGCCCAACAGCCGTTGGCACTTTGAAAATATTCGCCAAAGTCGTCCGGACCTCCAGGGGAAGAGGCCGAATTTTCGCTCGTTCAGGCCGACCGGAGGAACCAGCCGGGTCGGACACGTTACGGCGCAACAGCCGTTCGCACTTAGAAAATATTCGCCAAAGTCGTCCGGACCTCCAGGGGAAGAGGCCGAATTTTCGCTCGTTCGGGCCGACCGGAGGAACCAGCCGGGTCGGACACGTTACGGCGGAACAGCCGTTGGCACTTTGAAAATATTCGCCAAAATGTTCCGGACCTCCAGGGGAAGAGGCCGAATTTTCGCTCGTTCGGGCCGACCGGGAGAACCAGCCGAGGCGGACACTTTACGGCGGTTGAGCCGTTGGCACTTAGAAATTATTCAGACTTCCATCAAACACACATCGGCCTTTTGCCGTCACTGCCCGGGATGGGCACCGTGGTAGCTCGGACAGTTCGTGTGACAGCTTCCGCTGGCACTTAGAAAATTTTTAAAATGAAAATAAACAGTTCTGCACATACGTGCCGACTATATTTTGCGAAAGGGGGGTAAAGTGATGAGTACACTAACTGGGGGGACCAAGTACATAAAGCCTACCCCTGGTACCTCAGAGAGGCCGAATTTTCGAATTCTGAGGCCGAGCTGGGGAACCAGACGAGGCGGACACTTTTCCGAGCGAGAGCCGATGGCACTTAGAAAATTTTCGGCTAAGTCGGCAGGACTTCCAGAGCGAGAGGCCGAATATTCGTCATCTGTGGCCGACCGGGGAACCAGCGAAGGCGGATAGGCGGTCACGGAGGTCCCGCCGGCTGGTCCGCGGGCCAATTTGGGTCCCGTAATTTAGCGGTCGCGGTCCGGAATCCACGCCGAGCGGGGAACCAGCGGAGGCGGATAGGCGGTCACGGAGGTCCCGCCGGCTGGTCCGCGGGCCAATTGGGGTCCCGTAAGTTAGCGGTCGCGGCCCGGAATTCGCGCCGGCCGGGGAACCAGCGCAGGCGGATAGGCGGTCACGGAGGTCCCGCCGGCTGGTCCGCGGGCCAATCGGGGTCCCGTAAGTTAGCGGTCGCGGCCCGGAATTCGCGCCGGCCGGGGAACCAGCGCAGGCGGATAGGCGGTCACGGAGGTCCCGCCGGCTGGTCCGCGGGCCAATCGGGGTCCCGTAAGTTAGCGGTCGCGGCCCGGAATTCGCGCCGGCCGGGGAACCAGCGCAGGCGGATAGGCGGTCACGGAGGTCCCGCCGGCTGGTCCGCGGGCCAATCGGGGTCCCGTAAGTTAGCGGTCGCGGCCCGGAATTCGCGCCGGCCGGGGAACCAGCGCAGGCGGATAGGCGGTCACGGAGGTCCCGCCGGCTGGTCCGCGGGCCAATCGGGGTCCCGTAAGTTAGCGGTCGCGGCCCGGAATTCGCGCCGGCCGGGGAACCAGCGCAGGCGGATAGGCGGTCACGGAGGTCCCGCCGGCTGGTCCGCGGGCCAATCGGGGTCCCGTAAGTTAGCGGTCGCGGCCCGGAATTCGCGCCGGCCGGGGAACCAGCGCAGGCGGATAGGCGGTCACGGAGGTCCCGCCGGCTGGTCCGCGGGCCAATCGGGGTCCCGTAAGTTAGCGGTCGCGGCCCGGAATCCGCGCCGGCCCGCAGCCACCGCCAGGCGGATAGGCTGTCACGGAGGTCCCGCCGGCCGGTCCGCGGGGGGAACTGCGCCCTCTGGCGGACACGCCATTGTAAATGAATGGGGTTTGGCACTTAGTGCATTTTTCGCCGAAGCCGACGAGCGCTCCGGGCGAGGAGGCCGGATTCTCGCCATCCGTGGCCGGCCGGGGAACCGGCCAAGGCGGATAGGCGGTCACGGGGGTCCCGCCGGCTGGTCCGCGGGCCAATTGGGGTCCCGTAAGTTAGCGGTCGCGGCCCGGAATCCGCGCCGGCCAGCAGCCACCGGGAGGCGGATAGGCTGTCACGGAGGTCCCGCCGGCTGGTCCGCGGGCCATTTAGGGTCCCGCGAGTGAGCGGTCGCGGTCCGGAATCCAGGCCGGCCAGGAGGCACCGCCAGGCGGATAGGCGGTCACGGAGGTCCCGCCAGCTGGTCCGCGGGCCATTTATGGTCCCGTAAGTTAGCGGTCGCGGCCCGGAATGCACGCCGGCCAGGAGGCACCGCCAGGCGGGTAGGCTGTCACGGAGGTCCCGCCGGCCGGTCCGCGGGCCAATTACCTCCAGCCGAGCGGATATGAACTTTATTAGCACCTTCTACGAGATGGCGGAGCCTTATTCGACAACCAGCACCTCGGCTTAGCATTTTCCACGGCCCGCTGATCTTCCAGAAGACGTCCAGCCGGTTTCCTCCTCACATTTTAAGCCGGCCGAGGCTTCCGGCACCCCGGCTAAGCTTTCTCCACGGCCCGCTGAGCTTCCAGGGGACCTCCGGCCGGTTCTCCCGGTGCCTCGCGCCTCGCTTTGTGAGCCGGCCGAGGCTTCCAGCACCTCGGCTGAGCGTTTCCCACGGCCCGCTGAGCTTCCAGGGGACCTCCAGCCGGTTCTCCCGGTGCCTCGCGCCTCGCTTTGTGAGCCGGCCGAGGCTTCCAGCACCTCGGCTGAGCGTTTCCCACGGCCCGCTGAGCTTCCAGGGTACCTCCAGCCGGTTCTCCCGGTGCCTCGCGCCTCGCTTTGAGAGCCGGCCGAGGCTTCCAGCACCTCGGCTGAGCGTTTTCGGCGGCCCGTTGCTCTCCCGGAGGTCGCAACGGGGAGTTACCTCCCTCTCGCGGACACGGCGAGTAAATACACCGCCTCTCGCACTTGGCGCACACTCACTCGCATTGCTACGCCTCCCGTGGCACTTTAAGCGGCCGAACGGCGGGAGTAACTACGACTCTCTTAAGGTAGGCTCACTTGACTATTTATTCATGTATTTATTTATTTTTGACGGTTCGCGGAGGCGATGACGCTCCGCGCGGGTAAACGGCGGGAGTAACTGTGACTCTCTTAAGGTAGGCTCACTTGACATCTATTTATTTATGTATTTATTTATTTTTGACGGTTCGCGGAGGCGATGACGCTCCGCGCGGGTAAACGGCGGGAGTAACTGTGACTCTCTTAAGGTAGGCTCACTTGACATCTATTTATTTATGTATTTATTTATTTTTGACGGTTCGCGGAGGCGATGACGCTCCGCGCGGGTAAACGGCGGGAGTAACTGTGACTCTCTTAAGGTAGGCTCACTTGACATCTATTTATTTATGTATTTATTTATTTTTGACGGTTCGCGGAGGCGATGACGCTCCGCGCGGGTAAACGGCGGGAGTAACTGTGACTCTCTTAAGGTAGGCTCACTTGACATCTATTTATTTATGTATTTATTTATTTTTGACGGTTCGCGGAGGCGATGACGCTCCGCGCGGGTAAACGGCGGGAGTAACTGTGACTCTCTTAAGGTAGGCTCACTTGACATCTATTTATTTATGTATTTATTTATTTTTGACGGTTCGCGGAGGCGATGACGCTCCGCGCGGGTAAACGGCGGGAGTAACTGTGACTCTCTTAAGGTAGGCTCACTTGACATCTATTTATTTATGTATTTATTTATTTTTGACGGTTCGCGGAGGCGATGACGCTCCGCGCGGGTAAACGGCGGGAGTAACTGTGACTCTCTTAAGGTAGGCTCACTTGACATCTATTTATTTATGTATTTATTTATTTTTGACGGTTCGCGGAGGCGATGACGCTCCGCGCGGGTAAACGGCGGGAGTAACTGTGACTCTCTTAAGGTAGGCTCACTTGACATTTATTTATTTATGAATTTATTTATTTTTGACGGTTCGCGGAGGCGATGACGCTCCGCGCGGGTAAACGGCGGGAGTAACTGTGACTCTCTTAAGGTAGCCTGACTCGACGTCTTTTTCAACGGTGGCTGGAGGACCCGGGCGGTTCTCGGGGGTGCGTCGCTCCTCACTTTTGACGCCCGAGGAGGCTCCCGGCACCTCGGCTACGCGTTTTCGGCGGCCCGCTGAGCTTCCAGAAGACCTCCAGCCGGTTCTCCCGGTGCTTTCCTCCTCACGTTTTAAGCCGGCCGAGGCTCCCGGCACCCCGGCCAAGCGTTTCCCACGGCCCGCTGAGCTTCCAGGGGACCTCCGGCCGGTTCTCCGCGCGCTTTCCTCCTCACTTTTAAGCCGGCCGAGGCTTCCGGCACCCCGGCCAAGCGTTTCCCACGTCCCGCTGAGCTTCCAGGGGACCTCCGGCCGGTTCTCCGCGCGCTTTCCTCCTCACATTTTAAGCCGGCCGAGGCTCCAGGCACCCCGGCTAAGCTTTCTCCACGGCCCGCTGAGCTTCCAGGGGACCTCCGGCCGGTTCTCCGCGCGCTTTCCTCCTCACTTTTAAGCCGGCCGAGGCTTCCGGCACCCCGGCCAAGCCTTTCCCACGGCCCGCTGAGCTTCCAGGGGACATCCAGCCGGTTCTCCGCGCGCCCCCCTCCTAACTCGACGCCCGAGGAGGCTCCAGGCACCCCGGCCGAGCCTTTTCGGCGGCCCGCTGATCTCCCGGAGGTCGCAACGGGGAATTGCCTCCCTCTCGCGGACACGGCGCGTAAATGCACCGCCTCTCGCACTTTGCGCACACTCACTCGCATCGCTACGCCTCCCGTGGCACTTTAAGCGACCGGGACCACCGCGAGCGCGGGCGATGACTAAGAGGCTCCCCGGCCGGCCTCGCGGAGCTCCGACGCTCCCCCGCGGGACTTCCGGCGGCCGGCCGGAGCCTCGGCACGGCTGCCGCACTCCCTAATAACACCCCGCGGACCCCCGCGAGCCGAACGCTCGCTGCCGCGGGCGACCCGTGCCAAGGCGGACGCGTGACGGCGCGGGAGCCCTCGGCACTATATCACGGTCACGTATGTAGTCAAATCGTGTAAAATCACCGTTAGTTTATTCATAATATAGGTAATAATTAAATAAATATTAACATCGCGTATATCATTAATAAACACATGTATGTATTTATTTAATAATTAAATAAATATTAACATCGCGTATAATCATGCGCAATACTTCGTGGCCGACCGGGGAACCGGCGAAGGCGGACGCATCGCGGCGCGAGAGCCGTTGGCACTTTGGAAAAATAAATAAATAAATAAATAAATAATAATTCGCCGACCGGGCTCCGGGGGGAGAGGCCGATTTTTGGCCGTTCGTGGCCGACCGGGGAACCGGCGAAGGCGGACGCATCGCGGCGCGAGAGCCGTTGGCACTTTGGAAAAATAAATAAATAAATAAATAAATAATTCGCCGACCGGGCTCCGGGGCAAGAGGCCGAATTTTCGCTCGTTCGGGCCGACCGGGGAACCGGCGAAGGCGGACGCAGCGCGGCGCGAGAGCCGTTGGCACTTTGAAAAAAAAAAAAAAAAAAAAATTCGCCCACCGGGCTCCGGGGGAAGAGGCCGGCTTTTCGCCGTTCGCGGCCGACCGGGGAACCGGCGAAAGCGGACGCGCTCTCTAACGAGCCCCGCCGGCCGGAGGAAGTGCGCCCTCTGGCGGACACGCCGTTGTAAATGAATGGGGTTTGGCACTTAGTGCATTTTTCGCCCAAGTCGAAGCGCGCTCCGGGCGAGGAGGCCGGATTCTCGCCACCCGTGGCCGGCCGGGGAACCGGCCAAGGCGGACGCGCTCTCTAACGAGCCCCGCCGGCCGGAGGAAGTGCGCCCTCTGGCGGACACGCCGTTGTAAATGAATGGGGTTTGGCACTTGGTGCATTTTTCGCCCAAGTCGAAGCGCGCTCCGGGCGAGGAGGCCGGATTCTCGCCACCCGTGGCCGGCCGGGGAACCGGCGAAGGCGGATAGGCTTTCACGGAGGATCCGCCGGCTGGTCCGCGGGCCGATTAGGGTCCCGCGAGTGAGCGGTGGCGGTCCGGAATCCAGGCCGGCCAGGAGGCACCGCCAGGCGGATAGGCTTTCACGGAGGAGCCGCCGGCTGGTCCGCGGGCCGTTTAGGGTCCCGCGAGTGAGCGGTGGCGGTCCGGAATCCAGGCCGGCCAGGAGGCACCGCCAGGCGGATAGGCTTTCACGGAGGACCCGCCGGCTGGTCCGCGGGCCGTTTAGGGTCCCGCGAGTGAGCGGTCGCGGTCCGGAATCCAGGCCGGCCAGGAGGCACCGCCAGGCGGATAGGCTTTCACGGAGGACCCGCCGGCTGGTCCGCGGGCCGTTTAGGCTCCCGTAAGTTAGCGGTCGCGGTCCGGAATACAGGCCGTCCAGGAGGCACTGCCAGGCGGATACACTCTCTAACGAGCCCCGCCGGCTGGTCCGCCGGGGGAAGTGCGCCCTCTGGCGGACACGCCGTTGTAAATGAATGGGGTTTGGCACTTAGTGCATTTTTCGACCAGCGGCAACGCAGGCTGACGGGCGGCCGCTTCCACGGGCCGGTACTACTCTACGGAGGCGCTAGCCGCCTCCGGTGGGGGCCGTGTGATCTCGCTGGATGCCCGAGGACCTTCCGCGAGGCCCGGCCGCAGCTTTTACGCGCGCCCGGTCCTATTACCTGGTGGAAGCTGGAGGCCGGGGCTCCGCAGCTCGCCGCCCGGGGACCTTCCGCGAGGCCCGGCCGCAGCTTTTACGCACCACCGCTGCTATTCTCTGGCTCCGGCTTCGTCCCGGAGGGTGCTTGGGGAACGGCGGCGCACACCGCGAACGGCCGGTGGCGGTCGGCTGGTGGCGGTCGGCTGGTGGCTGTCGGCTGGTGGCGGTCGGGGGTGGCGCTTGGGGATGGCGCTTGGGGATGGTGGCTGTCGGCTGGTGGCGGTCGGCTGGTGGCGGTCGGCTGGTGGCGGTCGGCTGGTGGCGGTCGGGGGTGGCGCTTGGGGATGGCGCTTGGGGATGGTGGCTGTCGGCTGGTGGCGGTCGGCTGGTGGCGGTCGGGGGGTGGCGGTCGGGGATGGCGCTTGGGGATGGTGGCTGTCGCCTTGTGGCGGTCGGCTGGTGGCGGTCGCCTTGTGGCGGTCGCCTTGTGGCGGTCGGGGATGGCGCTTGGGGATGGTGGCTGTCGCCTTGTGGCGGTCGGCTGGTGGCGGTCGCCTTGTGGCGGTCGCCTTGTGGCGGTCGGGGATGGCGCTTGGGGATGGTGGCTGTCGCCTTGTGGCGGTCGGCTGGTGGCGGTCGGCTGGTGGCGGTCGGGGGGTGGCGGTCGGGGATGGCGCTTGGGGATGGTGGCTGTCGCCTTGTGGCGGTCGGGGGGTGGCGGTCGGGGATGGCGCTTGGGGATGGTGGCTGTCGCCTTGTGGCGGTCGGCTGGTGGCGGTCGGCTGGTGGCGGTCGGCTGGTGGCGGTCGGGGGGTGGCGGTCGGGGGTGGCGCTTGGGGATGGTGGCTGTCGCCTTGTGGCGGTCGGCTGGTGGCGGTCGCCTTGTGGCGGTCGGGGGGCGGCGGTCGGGGGTGGCGCTTGGGGATGGTGGCTGTCGGCTGGTGGCGGTCGGCTGGTGGCGGTCGGCTGGTGGCGGTCGGCTGGTGGCGGTCGGGGGTGGCGCTTGGGGATGGCGCTTGGGGATGGTGGCTGTCGCCTTGTGGCGGTCGGCTGGTGGCGGTCGCCTTGTGGCGGTCGGGGATGGCGCTTGGGGATGGTGGCTGTCGCCTTGTGGCGGTCGCCTTGTGGCGGTCGCCTTGTGGCGGTCGGGGATGGCGCTTGGGGATGGTGGCTGTCGCCTTGTGGCGGTCGGCGGTGGTGGTTTGGGACCGGCGTCCGGCGCAAAGTGCGTGTTGCGCGGGCCGGAGAAAATTTAGGCCAGGGGCCCGCCGCTGGAGAAATTTTTAGGTACCAGGGGTGGATTTTTTTTGTCACCGCAGGAGGGGGACGTTGCCTCCGTCCGTGTCCGACGGAAAGTGCGTGTTGCGCGGGCCGGAGAAAGTTTAGGCCAGGGGCCCGCCGCTGGAGAAATTTTTAGGTACCGGGGGTGGATTTTTTTTGTCACCGCAGGAGGGGGACGTTGCCTCCGTCGGTGTCCGGCGGAAAGTGCGTGTTGCGCGGCCCGGAGAAAGTTTAGGCCCGGGGCCCGCCGCTGGAGGAATTTTTAGGTACCAGGAGCGGATGTACTTACTTCCACAGCGCCCGCGCGCTCCCGGCCGGTGTCCGAGGATGCTGCCTCATCCCCGGACGCGCCTCTTACGCACGCCCGCTGTCATCCTCCGGAGACTGAGTTCCACTTAGTGGAGGCTACGTTCCACTTGGGGGAGGCTGCCTACTCCCGGCTGACGCCCGAGGATGCTGCCTCATCCCCGGACGCGCCTCTTACGCACGCCCGGTGTCATCCTCCGATCACTAAGTTCCACTTGGAGGTTCACAAGACGGGCGCGGACGCACACCCACGCCCGGCCAGAGTGACCGAGAGGCGGACATACGTTATCTTACGCACGCCCGCTGACATCCTCCGACGACTAAGTTCCGCTTGCGGGAGGCTGCCTCCTCCCGCCCGCCGCCCGGGGATGCTGCCTCATCCCCGGACGAGCCTCTTACGCACGCCCGCTGTCATCATCCAACAACTAAGTTCCGCTTGCGGGAGGCTGCCTCCTCCCGCCC
>NW_026061543.1:0-20000 GCF_024217435.2 Syngnathus scovelli
GCGCTGCGTCCGCCTTCGCCGGTTCCCCGGTCGGCCCGAACGAGCGAAAATTCGGCCTCTTGCCCCGGAGCCCGGTCGGCGAATTATTTATTTATTTATTTATTTATTTATTTATTTATTTATTTATTTATTTTTCCAAAGTGCCAACGGCTCTCGCGCCGCGATGCGTCCGCCTTCGCCGGTTCCCCGGTCGGCCACGAACGGCCAAAAATCGGCCTCTCCCCCCGGAGCCCGGTCGGCGAATTATTATTTATTTATTTATTTATTTATTTATTTATTTTTCCAAAGTGCCAACGGCTCTCGCGCCGCGATGCGTCCGCCTTCGCCGGTTCCCCGGTCGGCCACGAAGTATTGCGCATGATTATACGCGATGTTAATATTTATTTAATTATTAAATAAATACATACATGTGTTTATTAATAATATACGCGATGTTAATATTTATTTAATTATTACCTATATTATGAATAAACTAACGGTGATTTTACACGATTTGACTACATACGTGACCGTGAGATAGTGCCGAGGGCTCCCGCGCCGTCACGCGTCCGCCTTGGCACGGGTCGCCCGCGGCAGCGAGCGTTCGGCTCGCGGGGGTCCGCGGGGTGTTATTAGGGAGTGCGGCAGCCGTGCCGAGGCTCCGGCCGGCCGCCGGAAGTCCCGCGGGGGAGCGTCGGAGCTCCGCGAGGCCGGCCGGGGAGCCTCTTAGTCATCGCCCGCGCTCGCGGTGGTCCCGGTCGCTTAAAGTGCCACGGGAGGCGTAGCGATGCGAGTGAGTGTGCGCCAAGTGCGAGAGGCGGTGCATTTACGCGCCGTGTCCGCGAGAGGGAGGCAATTCCCCGTTGCGACCTCCGGGAGATCAGCGGGCCGTTCAAATCGCTTAGCCGGGGTGCCGGGAGCCGAGTTAGGAGGGGGGCGCGCGGAGAACCGGCCGGAGGTCCCCTGGAAGCTCAGCGGGACGTGGGAAACGCTTGGCCGGGGTGCCGGAAGCCTCGGCCGGCTTAAAAGTGAGGAGGAAAGCGCGCGGAGAACCGGCCGGAGGTCCCCTGGAAGCTCAGCGGGCCGTGGGAAAAAAGCTCAGCCGGGGTGCCGGAAGCCTCGGCCGGCTTAAAACGTGAGGAGGAAAGCACCGGGAGAACCGGCTGGAGGTCTTCTGGAAGCTCAGCGGGCCGCCGAAAACGCGTAGCCGAGGTGCCGGGAGCCTCCTCGGGCGTCAAAAGTGAGGAGCGACGCACCCCCGAGAACCGCCTGGGTCCTCCAGCCACCGTTGAAAAAGACGTCGAGTCAGGCTACCTTAAGAGAGTCACAGCTACTCCCGCCGTTTACCCGCGCGGAGCGTCATCGCCTCCGCGAACCGTCAAAAATAAATAAATACATGAATAAATGTCAAGTGAGCCTACCTTAAGAGAGTCGTAGTTACTCCCGCCGTTCGGCCGCTCAAAGTGTCATCGGAAGCGGACCCACGCAAGTAAGTGTGCGCAAAGTGCGAGAGGTGGTGTTTTTACTCGCCGCGTCCGCCAGAGGGAGGCAATTCCCCGCCGCGACGGCACGGGCAGCTTCCGAGCGTCTCCCCGAGCGCTCGGAAGTCCGTGCGGGGGGGAGATGAGAGCCGTGCGAGGTACCAGGTGGAGCCGGACGGCGCGGTGCTTCCAAGCAGCCGATCCGCTGGGCTTGGAGCTATTTTCGGCCGCCGGAGGTCCCGCGGAGGAGCGTCGGAGCTCCGCGAGGCCGGGGAGCCTCTCGGTAATCACCCGGGGCCGGCGGAGCGTTATTCGGCCGCTCTGCGCGCGCGCGCACGGCCTCCCGGCGGTGCCGGGGGGTGGTGCGCGAGCGCGCCGGCCGCCGGAGGTCCCGCGGAGGAGCGTCGGAGCTCCGCGAGGCCGGGGAGCCTCTCGGTAATCACCCGGGGCCGGCGGAGCGTTATTCGGCCGCTCTGCGCGCGCGCGCACGGCCTCCCGGCGGTGCCGGGGGGTGGTGCGCGAGCGCGCCGGCCGCCGGAGGTCCCGCGGAGGAGCGTCGGAGCTCCGCGAGGCCGGGGAGCCTCTCGGTAATCACCCGGGGCCGGCGGAGCGTTATTCGGCCGCTCTGCGCGCGCGCGCACGGCCTCCCGGCGGTGCCGGGGGGTGGTGCGCGAGCGCGCCGGCCGCCGGAGGTCCCGCGGAGGAGCGTCGGAGCTCCGCGAGGCCGGGGAGCCTCTCGGTAATCACCCGGGGCCGGCGGAGCGTTATTCGGCCGCTCTGCGCGCGCGCGCACGGCCTCCCGGCGGTGCCGGGGGGTGGTGCGCGAGCGCGCCGGCCGCCGGAGGTCCCGCGGAGGAGCGTCGGAGCTCCGCGAGGCCGGGGAGCCTCTCGGTAATCACCCGGGGCCGGCGGAGCGTTATTCGGCCGCTCTGCGCGCGCGCGCACGGCCTCCCGGCGGTGCCGGTCGCCTCCGCGAACCGCCAAAATAAATGTCAAGTGAGCCTACCTTAAGAGAGTCACAGTTACTCCCGCCGTTTACCCGCGCGGAGCGTCATCGCCTCCGCGAACCGTCAAAAATAAATAAATACATGAATAAATAAATGTCAAGTGAGCCTACCTTAAGAGAGTCACAGTTACTCCCGCCGTTTACCCGCGCGGAGCGTCATCGCCTCCGCGAACCGTCAAAAATAAATAAATACATAAATAAATAGTCAAGTGAGCCTACCTTAGGAGAGTCGCAGTTACTCCCGCCGTTCGGCCGCTTAAAGTGCCACGGGAGGCGTAGCAATGCGAGTGAGTGTGCGCCAAGTGCGAGAGGCGGTGTATTTACTCGCCGTGTCCGCGAGAGGGAGGTAACTCCCCGTTGCGACCTCCGGGAGAGCAACGGGCCGCCGAAAACGCTCAGCCGAGGTGCTGGAAGCCTCGGCCGGCTCGCAAAGCGAGGCGCGAGGCACCGGGAGAACCGGCTGGAGGTCCCCTGGAAGCTCAGCGGGCCGTGGGAAACGCTCGGCCGAGGTGCTGGAAGCCTCGGCCGGCTCACAAAGCGAGGCGGGAGGCACCGGGAGAACCGGCTGGAGGTCCCTCGGAAGCTCAGCGGGCCGTGGAGAAAGCTTAGCCGGGGTGCTGGAAGCCTCGGCCGGCTCACAAAGCGAGGCGCGAGGCACCGGGAGAACCGGCTGCAGGTCCCCTGGAAGCTCAGCGGGCCGTGGAGAAAGCTTAGCCGGGGTGCTGGAAGCCTCGGCCGGCTCACAAAGCGAGGCGCGAGGCACCGGGAGAACCGGCTGGAGGTCCCTCGGAAGCTCAGCGGGCCGTGGAGAAAGCTTAGCCGGGGTGCCGGAAGCCTCGGCCGGCTTAAAATGTGAGGAGGAAACCGGCTGGACGTCTTCTGGAAGATCAGCGGGCCGTGGAAAATGCTAAGCCGAGGTGCTGGTTGTCGAATAAGGCTCCGCCATCTCGTAGAAGGTGCTAATAAAGTTCATATCCGCTCGGCTGGAGGTAATTGGCCAGCGGACCGGCCGGCGGGACCTCCGTGACCGCCTATCCGCCTGCCGGTGGCTGCTGGCCGGCGTGCATTCCGGGCCGCGACCGCTAACTTACGGGACCCTAAATGGCCCGCGGACCAGCTGGCGGGACCTCCGTGACAGCCTACCCGCCTGGCGGTGGCTGCTGGCCGGCGTGGATTCCGGGCCGCGACCGCTCACTTACGGGACCCTAATTGGCCCGCGGACCAGCTGGCGGGACCTCCGTGACAGCCTACCCGCCTCCCGGTGGCTGCTGGCCGGCGCGGATTCCGGGCCGCGACCGCTAACTTACGGGACCCCAATTGGCCCGCGGACCAGCCGGCGGGACCCCCGTGACCGCCTATCCGCCTTGGCCGGTTCCCCGGCCGGCCACGGATGGCGAGAATCCGGCCTCCTCGCCCGGAGCGCTCGTCGGCTTCGGCGAAAAATGCACTAAGTGCCAAACCCCATTCATTTACAATGGCGTGTCCGCCAGAGGGCGCAGTTCCCCCCGCGGACCAGCCGGCGGGACCTCCGTGACCGCCTATCCGCCCGCGCTGGTTCCCCGGCCGGCGCGAATTCCGGGCCGCGACCGCTAAATTACGGGACCCAAATTGGCCCGCGGACCAGCCGGCGGGACCTCCGTGACCGCCTATCCGCCTCCGCTGGTTCCCCGGTCGGCGTGGATTCCGGACCGCGACCGCTAAATTACGGGACCCAAAATGGCCCGCGGACCAGCCGGCGGGACCTCCGTGACCGCCTATCCGCCTCCGCTGGTTCCCCGGTCGGCGTGGATTCCGGACCGCGACCGCTAAATTACGGGACCCAAATTGGCCCGCGGACCAGCCGGCGGGACCTCCGTGACCGCCTATCCGCCTCCGCTGGTTCCCCGGTCGGCGTGGATTCCGGACCGCGACCGCTAAATTACGGGACCCAAAATGGCCCGCGGACCAGCCGGCGGGACCTCCGTGACCGCCTATCCGCCTCCGCTGGTTCCCCGGTCGGCCACAGATGACGAATATTCGGCCTCTCGCTCTGGAAGTCCTGCCGACTTAGCCGAAAATTTTCTAAGTGCCATCGGCTCTCGCTCGGAAAAGTGTCCGCCTCGTCTGGTTCCCCAGCTCGGCCTCAGAATTCGAAAATTCGGCCTCTCTGAGGTACCAGGGGTAGGCTTTATGTACTTGGTCCCCCCAGTTAGTGTACTCATCACTTTACCCCCCTTTCGCAAAATATAGTCGGCACGTATGTGCAGAACTGTTTATTTTCATTTTAAAAATTTTCTAAGTGCCAGCGGAAGCTGTCACACGAACTGTCCGAGCTACCACGGTGCCCATCCCGGGCAGTGACGGCAAAAGGCCGATGTGTGTTTGATGGAAGTCTGAATAATTTCTAAGTGCCAACGGCTCAACCGCCGTAAAGTGTCCGCCTCGGCTGGTTCTCCATGTCGGCCCGAACGAGCGAAAATTCGGCCTCTTCCCCTGGAGGTCCGGAACATTTTGGCGAATATTTTCAAAGTGCCAACGGCTGTTCCGCCGTAAAGTGTCCGACCCGGCTGGTTCCTCCGGTCGGCCCGAACGAGCGAAAATTCGGCCTCTTCCCCTGGAGGTCCTGTGAAGTTTAACGAATATTTTCTAAGTGCCAACGGCTGTTCCGCCGTAACGTGTCCGACCCGGCTGGTTCCTCCGGTCGGCCCGAACGAGCGAAAATTCGGCCTCTTCCCCTGGAGGTCCGGACGACTTTGGCGAATATTTTCTAAGTGCGAACGGCTGTTGCGCCGTAACGTGTCCGACCCGGCTGGTTCCTCCGGTCGGCCCGAACGAGCGAAAATTCGGCCTCTTCCCCTGGAGGTCAGGAACATTTTGACGAATATTTTCAAAGTGCCAACGGCTGTTGCGCCGTAAGGTGTCCGACCCGGCTGGTTCCTCCGGTCGGCCCGAACGAGCGAAAATTCGGCCTCTTCCCCTGGAGGTCCGGAACATTTTGGCGAATATTTTCAAAGTGCCAACGGCTGTTCCGCCGTAAAGTGTCCGACCCGGCTGGTTCCTCCGGTCGGCCCGAACGAGCGAAAATTCGGCCTCTTCCCCTGGAGGTCCGGACGACTTTGGCGAATATTTTCTAAGTGCGAACGGCTGTTGCGCCGTAAAGTGTCCGACCCGGCTGGTTCCTCCGGTCGGCCCGAACGAGCGAAAATTCGGCCTCTTCCCCTGGAGGTCCGGAACATTTTGGCGAATATTTCCTAAGTGCCAACGGCTGTTGCGCCGTAACGTGTCCGACCCGGCTGGTTCCTCCGGTCGGCCCGAACAAGCGAAAATTCGGCCTCTTCCCCCTGGAGGTCCGGACGACTTTGGCGAATATTTTCTAAGTGCGAACGGCTGTTGCGCCGTAACGTGTCCGACCCGGCTGGTTCCTCCGGTCGTCCCGAACGAGCGAAAATTCGGCCTCTTCCCCTGGAGGTCCGGACGACTTTGGCGAATATTTTCTAAGTGCGAACGGCTGTTGCACCGTAACGTGTCCGACCCGGCTGGTTCCTCCGGTCGGCCCGAACGAGCGAAAATTCGGCCTCTTCCCCTGGAGGTCCGGACGACTTTGACGAATATTTTCTAAGTGCCAACGGCTGTTCCGCCGTAACGTGTCCGACCCGGCCGGTTCCTCCGGTCGGCCCGAACGAGCGAAAATTCGGCCTCTTCCCCTGGAGGTCCGGAACATTTTGGCGAATATTTTCTAAGTGCGAACGGCTGTTGCGCCGTAAAGTGTCCGACCCGGCTGGTTCCTCCGGTCGGCCCGAACGAGCGAAAATTCGGCCTCTTCCCCTGGAGGTCCGGACGACTTTGACGAATATTTTCTAAGTGCCAACGGCTGTTCCGCCGTAACGTGTCCGACCCGGCCGGTTCCTCCGGTCGGCCCGAACGAGCGAAAATTCGGCCTCTTCCCCTGGAGGTCCGGAACATTTTGGCGAATATTTTCTAAGTGCGAACGGCTGTTGCGCCGTAAAGTGTCCGACCCGGCCGGTTCCTCCGGTCGGCCCGAACGAGCGAAAATTCGGCCTCTTCCCCTGGAGGTCCGGAACATTTTGGCGAATATTTTCAAAGTGCCAACGGCTGTTGCGCCGTAACGTGTCCGACCCGGCTGGTTCCTCCGGTCGGCCCGAACGAGCGAAAATTCGGCCTCTTCCCCTGGAGGTCCGGACGACTTTGGCGAATATTTTCTAAGTGCGAACGGCTGTTGCGCCGTAACGTGTCCGACCCGGCTGGTTCCTCCGGTCGGCCCGAACGAGCGAAAATTCGGCCTCTTCCCCTGGAGGTCCGGAACATTTTGGCGAATATTTTCAAAGTGCCAACGGCTGTTGCGCCGTAACGTGTCCGACCCGGCTGGTTCCTCCGGTCGGCTTGAACAAGCGAAAATTCGGCCTCTTCCCCTGGAGGTCCGGACGACTTTGGCGAATATTTTCTAAGTGCGAACGGCTGTTGCGCCGTAACGTGTCCGACCCGGCTGGTTCCTCCGGTCGGCCCGAACGAGCGAAAATTCGGCCTCTTCCCCTGGAGGTCCGGAACATTTTGGCGAATATTTTCTAAGTGCGAACGGCTGTTGCGCCGTAAAGTGTCCGACCCGGCCGGTTCCTCCGGTCGGCCCGAACGAGCGAAAATTCGGCCTCTTCCCCTGGAGGTCCGGAACATTTTGGCGAATATTTTCAAAGTGCCAACGGCTGCTCCGCCGTAAAGTGTCCGACCCGGCTGGTTCCTCCGGTCGGCCCGAACGAGCGAAAATTCGGCCTCTTCCCCTGGAGGTCCGGACGACTTTGGCGAATATTTTCAAAGTGCCAACGGCTGTTGCGCCGTAACGTGTCCGACCCGGCTGGTTCCTCCGGTCGGCCCGAACGAGCGAAAATTCGGCCTCTTCCCCTGGAGGTCCTGTGAAGTTTAACGAATATTTTCTAAGTGCCAACGGCTGTTGCGCCGTAACGTGTCCGACCCGGCTGGTTCCTCCGGTCGGCCCGAACGAGCGAAAATTCGGCCTCTTCCCCTGGAGGTCCGGAACATTTTGGCGAATATTTTCAAAGTGCCAACGGCTGTTGCGCCGTAACGTGTCCGACCCGGCTGGTTCCTCCGGTCGGCCCGAACAAGCGAAAATTCGGCCTCTTCCCCCTGGAGGTCCGGACGACTTTGGCGAATATTTTCTAAGTGCGAACGGCTGTTGCGCCGTAACGTGTCCGACCCGGCTGGTTCCTCCGGTCGTCCCGAACGAGCGAAAATTCGGCCTCTTCCCCTGGAGGTCCGGACGACTTTGGCGAATATTTTCTAAGTGCGAACGGCTGTTGCACCGTAACGTGTCCGACCCGGCTGGTTCCTCCGGTCGGCCCGAACGAGCGAAAATTCGGCCTCTTCCCCTGGAGGTCCGGACGACTTTGACGAATATTTTCTAAGTGCCAACGGCTGTTCCGCCGTAACGTGTCCGACCCGGCCGGTTCCTCCGGTCGGCCCGAACGAGCGAAAATTCGGCCTCTTCCCCTGGAGGTCCGGAACATTTTGGCGAATATTTTCTAAGTGCGAACGGCTGTTGCGCCGTAAAGTGTCCGACCCGGCTGGTTCCTCCGGTCGGCCCGAACGAGCGAAAATTCGGCCTCTTCCCCTGGAGGTCCGGACGACTTTGACGAATATTTTCTAAGTGCCAACGGCTGTTCCGCCGTAACGTGTCCGACCCGGCCGGTTCCTCCGGTCGGCCCGAACGAGCGAAAATTCGGCCTCTTCCCCTGGAGGTCCGGAACATTTTGGCGAATATTTTCTAAGTGCGAACGGCTGTTGCGCCGTAAAGTGTCCGACCCGGCCGGTTCCTCCGGTCGGCCCGAACGAGCGAAAATTCGGCCTCTTCCCCTGGAGGTCCGGAACATTTTGGCGAATATTTTCAAAGTGCCAACGGCTGTTGCGCCGTAACGTGTCCGACCCGGCTGGTTCCTCCGGTCGGCCCGAACGAGCGAAAATTCGGCCTCTTCCCCTGGAGGTCCGGACGACTTTGGCGAATATTTTCTAAGTGCGAACGGCTGTTGCGCCGTAACGTGTCCGACCCGGCTGGTTCCTCCGGTCGGCCCGAACGAGCGAAAATTCGGCCTCTTCCCCTGGAGGTCCGGAACATTTTGGCGAATATTTTCAAAGTGCCAACGGCTGTTGCGCCGTAACGTTCCCGACCCGGCTGGTTCCTCCGGTCGGCTTGAACAAGCGAAAATTCGGCCTCTTCCCCTGGAGGTCCGGACGACTTTGGCGAATATTTTCTAAGTGCGAACGGCTGTTGCGCCGTAAAGTGTCCGACCCGGCTGGTTCCTCCGGTCGGCCCGAACGAGCGAAAATTCGGCCTCTTCCCCTGGAGGTCCGGACGACTTTGACGAATATTTTCTAAGTGCCAACGGCTGTTCCGCCGTAACGTGTCCGACCCGGCCGGTTCCTCCGGTCGGCGCCGAACGAGCGAAAATTCGGCCTCTTCCCCTGGAGGTCCTGTCAAGTTTAACGAATATTTTCTAAGTGCCATCGGCTCTTCCGCCGTTACGTGTCCGACCCGGCTGGTTCCTCCGGTCGGCCTGAACAAGTGAAAATTCGGCCTCTTCCCCTGGAGGTCCGGAACATTTTGGCGAATATTTTCTAAGTGCCATCGGCTCTTCCGCCGTAAGGTGTCCGACTCGGCCGGTTCCTCCGGTCGGCCTGAACGAGCGAAAATTCGGCCTCTTCCCCTGGAGGTCCTGTCAAGTTTAACGAATATTTTCTAAGTGCCATCGGCTCTTCCGCCGTAAGGTGTCCGACTCGGCCGGTTCCTCCGGTCGGCCTGAACAAGTGAAAATTCGGCCTCTTCCCCTGGAGGTCCGGAACATTTTGGCGAATATTTTCTAAGTGCCATCGGCTCTTCCGCCGTAAGGTGTCCGACTCGGCCGGTTCCTCCGGTCGGCCTGAACGAGCGAAAATTCGGCCTCTTCCCCTGGAGGTCCTGTCAAGTTTAACGAATATTTTCTAAGTGCCATCGGCTCTTCCGCCGTAAAGCGTCCGACTCGGCTGGTTCCCGATGTCGGCCAGAACAAGTGGAAATTCGGCCTCTTCCCCTGGAGGTCAGTTGAAGTTTAACGAATATTTTCTAAGTGCCAACGGCTGCTCCGCCGTAAAGCGTCCGACTCGGCTGGTTCCCGATGTCGGCCAGAACAAGTGAAAATTCGGCCTCTTCCCCTGGAGGTCCGTTCAAGATTAACGAATATTTCCTAAGTGCCAACGGCTGCTCCGCCGTAAAGCGTCCGACTCGGCTGGTTCCCGATGTCGGCCAGAACAAGTGAAAATTCGGCCTCTTCCCCTGGAGGTCCGTTCAAGATTAACGAATATTTTCTAAGTGCCAACGGCTCTTGCGCCGAAAAGCGTCCGCCTCGGCTGGTTCCCGCGGTCGGACACAAAATGTGTCAATTCGGCCTCTCTGAGGTACCAGGGGTAGGCTTTATGTACTTGGTCCCCCCACTTAGTGTACTCATCACTTTACCCCCCTTTCGCAAAATATAGTCGGCACGTATGTGCAGAACTGTTTATTTTCATTTTAAAAATTGTCTAAGTGCCAGCGGAAGCTGTCACACGAACTGTCCGAGCTACCACGGTGCCCATCCCGGGCAGTGACGGCAAAAGGCCGATGTGTGTTTGATGGAAGTCTGAATAATTTCTAAGTGCCAACGGCTCAACCGCCGTAAAGTGTCCGCCTCGGCCGGTTCTCCCGGTCGGCCCGAACGAGCGAAAATTCGGCCTCTTTCCCTGGAGGTCCGGAACATTTTGGCGAATATTTTCTAAGTGCCAACGGGTGCTCCGCCGTAAAGTGTCCGCCTCGGCTGGTTCCCCCGGTCGGCCAGAACAAGTGAAAATTCGGCCTCTTCCCCTGGAGGTCCGGAACATTTTGGCGAATATTTCCTAAGTGCCAACGGCTGCTCCGCCGTAAAGTGTCCGCCTCGGCCGGTTCACCCGGTCGGCCAGAACAAGTGAAAATTCGGCCTCTTCCCCTGGAGGTCCGGAACATTTTGGCAAATATTTCCTAAGTGCCAACGGCTGCTCCGCCGTAAAGTGTCCGACTCGGCCGGTTCCCCCGGTCGGCCAGAACAAGTGAAAATCCGGCCTCTTCCCCTGGAAGTCCGGCCGAGTTAAGGCAAATATTTCCTAAGTGCCAACGGCTGTTCCGCCGTAAAGGGTCCGACTCGGCTGGTTCCCGATGTCGGCCAGAACAAGTGAAAAATCGGCCTCTTCCCCTGGAAGTCCGGCCGAGTTCGGCGAATATTTCCTAAGTGCCAACGGCTGTTCCGCCGTAAAGAGTCCGACTCGGCTGGTTCCCGATGTCGGCCAGAACAAGTGAAAATCCGGCCTCTTCCCCTGGAGGTCCGGAACATTTTGGCAAATATTTCCTAAGTGCCAACGGCTGCTCAGCCTTAAAGTGTCCGACTCGGCTGGTTCCCGATGTCGGCCAGAACAAGTGAAAATCCGGCCTCTTCCCCTGGAAGTCCGGCCGAGTTAAGGCGAATATTTCCTAAGTGCCAACGGCTGTTCCGCCGTAAAGAGTCCGACTCGGCTGGTTCCCGATGTCGGCCAGAACAAGTGAAAATCCGGCCTCTTCCCCTGGAAGTCCGGCCGAGTTAAGGCAAATATTTCCTAAGTGCCAACGGCTGTTCCGCCGTAAAGAGTCCGACTCGGCTGGTTCCCGATGTCGGCCAGAACAAGTGAAAATCCGGCCTCTTCCCCTGGAAGTCCGGCCGAGTTAAGGCGAATATTTCCTAAGTGCCAACGGCTGCTCAGCCTTAAAGTGTCCGACTCGGCTGGTTCCCGATGTCGGCCAGAACAAGTGAATATTCGGCCTCTTCCCCTGGAGGTCCGGAACATTTTGGCAAATATTTTCTAAGTGCTAACGGCTGTTGCGCCGTAACGTGTCCGACCCGGCTGGTTCTCCCGGTCGGCCCGAACGAGCGAAAATTCGGCCTCTTCCCCTGGAGGTCCGGAACATTTTGGCGAATATTTCCTAAGGGCCAACGGCTGCTCCGCCGTAAAGAGACCGACTCGGCTGGTTCCCGATGTCGGCCAGAACAAGTGAAAATTCGGCCTCTTCCCCTGGAGGTCAGTTGAAGTTTAACGAATATTTCCTAAGTGCCAACGGCTGCTCCGCCGTAAAGTGTCCGACTCGGCTGGTTCCCGATGTCGGCCAGAACAAGTGAATATTCGGCCTCTTCCCCTGGAGGTCCGGAACATTTTGGCAAATATTTCCTAAGTGCCAACGGCTGCTCCGCCGTAAAGAGTCCGACTCGGCTGGTTCCCGATTTCGGCCAGAACAAGTGAAAATTCGGCCTCTTCCCCTGGAAGTCCGGCCGAGTTCGGCGAATATTTCCTAAGTGCCAACGGCTCTTGCGCCGAAAAGCGTCCGACTCGGCTGGTTCCCGATGTCGGCCAGAACAAGTGAATATTCGGCCTCTTCCCCTGGAGGTCCGTTCAAGATTAACGAATATTTTCTAAGTGCCAACGGCTGCTCCGCCGTAAAGCGTCCGTCTCGGCTGGTTCCCGATGTCGGCCAGAACAAGTGGAAATTCGGCCTCTTCCCCTGGAAGTGCGGCCAAGTTTGGCGAATATTTCCTAAGTGCCAACGGCTGCTCCGCCGTAAAGCGTCCGACTCGGCTGGTTCCCGATGTCGGCCAGAACAAGTGAAAATTCGGCCTCTTCCCCTGGAGGTCCGTTCAAGTTTAACGAATATTTTCTAAGTGCCAACGGCTGCTCCGCCGTAAAGGGTCCGACTCGGCTGGTTCCCGATGTCGGCCAGAACAAGTGAAAATCCGGCCTCTTCCCCTGGAGGTCAGTTGAAGTTTAACGAATATTTTCTAAGTGCCAACGGCTGCTCCGCCGTAAAGCGTCCGACTCGGCTGGTTCCCGATGTCGGCCAGAACAAGTGAAAATTCGGCCTCTTCCCCTGGAGGTCAGTTGAAGTTTAACGAATATTTTCTAAGTGCCAACGGCTGCTCCGCCGTAAAGCGTCCGACTCGGCTGGTTCCCGATGTCGGCCAGAACAAGTGAAAATTCGGCCTCTTCCCCTGGAGGTCAGTTGAAGTTTAACGAATATTTTCTAAGTGCCAACGGCTGCTCCGCCGTAAAGCGTCCGACTCGGCTGGTTCCCGATGTCGACCAGAACAAGTGGAAATTCGGCCTCTTCCCCTGGAGGTCAGTTGAAGTTTAACGAATATTTTCTAAGTGCCAACGGCTGTTCCGCCGTAAAGAGTCCGACTCGGCTGGTTCCCGATGTCGGCCAGAACAAGTGAAAATTCGGCCTCTTCCCCTGGAGGTCCGTTCAAGATTAACGAATATTTTCTAAGTGCCAACGGCTCTTGCGCCGAAAAGCGTCCGCCTCGGCTGGTTCCCGCGGTCGGACACAAAATGTGTCAATTCGGCCTCTCTGAGGTACCAGGGGTAGGCTTTATGTACTTGGTCCCCCCACTTAGTGTACTCATCACTTTACCCCCCTTTCGCAAAATATAGTCGGCACGTATGTGCAGAACTGTTTATTTTCATTTTAAAAATTGTCTAAGTGCCAGCGGAAGCTGTCACACGAACTGTCCTAGCTACCACGGTGCCCATCCCGGGCAGTGACGGCAAAAGGCCGATGTGTGTTTATGGAAGTCTGAATAATTTCTAAGTGCCAACGGCTCAACCGCCGTAAAGTGTCCGCCTCGGCTGGTTCTCCCGGTCGGCCCGAACGAGCGAAAATTCGGCCTCTTCCCCTGGAGGTCCGGAACATTTTGGCGAATATTTTCAAAGTGCCAACGGCTGCTCCGCCGTAAAGTGTCCGCCTCGGCTGGTTCCCCCGGTCGGCCAGAACAAGTGAAAATTCGGCCTCTTCCCCTGGAGGTCCGGAACATTTTGGCGAATATTTTCAAAGTGCCAACGGCTGCTCCGCCGTAAAGTGTCCGCCTCGGCTGGTTCCCCCGGTCGGCCAGAACAAGTGAAAATTCGGCCTCTTCCCCTGGAGGTCCGGAACATTTTGGCGAATATTTCCTAAGTGCCAACGGCTGCTCCGCCGTAAAGTGTCCGACTCGGCTGGTTCCCCCGGTCGGCCAGAACAAGTGAAAAATCGGCCTCTTCCCCTGGAAGTCCGGCCGAGTTAAGGCAAATATTTCCTAAGTGCCAACGGCTGCTCAGCCTTAAAGGGTCCGACTCGGCTGGTTCCCGATGTCGGCCAGAACAAGTGAAAATCCGGCCTCTTCCCCTGGAAGTCCGGCCGAGTTAAGGCGAATATTTCCTAAGTGCCAACGGCTGCTCAGCCTTAAAGTGTCCGACTCGGCTGGTTCCCGATGTCGGCCAGAACAAGTGAATATTCGGCCTCTTCCCCTGGAGGTCCGGAACATTTTGGCAAATATTTCCTAAGTGCCAACGGCTGCTCCGCCGTAAAGTGTCCGACTCGGCTGGTTCCCGATGTCGGCCAGAACAAGTGAAAATCCGGCCTCTTCCCCTGGAAGTCCGGCCAAGTTCGGCGAATATTTCCTAAGTGCCAACGGCTGCTCCGCCGTAAAGAGACCGACTCGGCTGGTTCCCGATGTCGGCCAGAACAAGTGAAAATTCGGCCTCTTCCCCTGGAGGTCAGTTGAAGTTTAACGAATATTTCCTAAGTGCCAACGGCTGCTCCGCCGTAAAGTGTCCGACTCGGCTGGTTCCCGATGTCGGCCAGAACAAGTGAATATTCGGCCTCTTCCCCTGGAGGTCCGGAACATTTTGGCAAATATTTCCTAAGTGCCAACGGCTGCTCCGCCGTAAAGAGTCCGACTCGGCTGGTTCCCGATTTCGGCCAGAACAAGTGAAAATTCGGCCTCTTCCCCTGGAAGTCCGGCCGAGTTCGGCGAATATTTCCTAAGTGCCAACGGCTCTTGCGCCGAAAAGCGTCCGACTCGGCTGGTTCCCGATGTCGGCCAGAACAAGTGAATATTCGGCCTCTTCCCCTGGAGGTCCGTTCAAGATTAACGAATATTTTCTAAGTGCCAACGGCTGCTCCGCCGTAAAGCGTCCGTCTCGGCTGGTTCCCGATGTCGGCCAGAACAAGTGGAAATTCGGCCTCTTCCCCTGGAAGTGCGGCCAAGTTTGGCGAATATTTCCTAAGTGCCAACGGCTGCTCCGCCGTAAAGCGTCCGACTCGGCTGGTTCCCGATGTCGGCCAGAATAAGTGGAAATTCGGCCTCTTCCCCTGGAGGTCAGTTGAAGTTTAACGAATATTTTCTAAGTGCCAACGGCTGCTCCGCCGTAAAGCGTCCGACTCGGCTGGTTCCCGATGTCGGCCAGAACAAGTGAAAATTCGGCCTCTTCCCCTGGAAGTGCGGCCAAGTTAAGGCAAATATTTCCTAAGTGCCAACGGCTGTTCCGCCGTAAAGGGTCCGACTCGGCTGGTTCCCGATGTCGGCCAGAACAAGTGAAAATTCGGCCTCTTCCCCTGGAGGTCAGTTGAAGTTTAACGAATATTTTCTAAGTGCCAACGGCTGCTCCGCCGTAAAGCGTCCGACTCGGCTGGTTCCCGATGTCGGCCAGAACAAGTGAAAATTCGGCCTCTTCCCCTGGAGGTCCGTTCAAGTTTAACGAATATTTTCTAAGTGCCAACGGCTGCTCCGCCGTAAAGCGTCCGACTCGGCTGGTTCCCGATGTCGGCCAGAACAAGTGAAAATTCGGCCTCTTCCCCTGGAGGTCAGTTGAAGTTTAACGAATATTTTCTAAGTGCCAACGGCTGCTCCGCCGTAAAGCGTCCGACTCGGCTGGTTCCCGATGTCGGCCAGAACAAGTGAAAATTCGGCCTCTTCCCCTGGAGGTCAGTTGAAGTTTAACGAATATTTTCTAAGTGCCAACGGCTGCTCCGCCGTAAAGCGTCCGACTCGGCTGGTTCCCGATGTCGGCCAGAACAAGTGAAAATTCGGCCTCTTCCCCTGGAGGTCCGTTCAAGTTTGGGGAATATTTTCTAAGTGCCAACGGCTGCTCCGCCTTAAAGCGTCCGACTCGGCTGGTTCCCGATGTCGGCCAGAACAAGTGAAAATCCGGCCTCTTCCCCTGGAAGTCCGGCCGAGTTAAGGCAAATATTTCCTAAGTGCCAACGGCTGCTCAGCCTTAAAGGGCCCGACTCGGCTGGTTCCCGATGTCGGCCAGAAGAAGTGACAATTCGGCCTCTTCCCCTGGAGGTCTTTTCAAGTTTAACGAATATTTTCTGAGTGCCAACGGCTGCTCCGCCTTAAAGCGTCCGACTCGGCTGGTTCCCGATGTCGGCCAGAACAAGTGACAATTCGGCCTCTTCCCCTGGAGGTCCTTTCAAGTTTAACGAATATTTTCTAAGTGCCAACGGCTGCTCCGCCGTAAAGCGTCCGACTCGGCTGGTTCCCGATGTCGGCCAGAACAGGTGAAAATTCGGCCTCTTCCCCTGGAGGTCCGTTCAAGTTTGGCGAATATTTTCTAAGTGCCAACGGCTGCTCCGCCTTAAAGTGTCCGACTCGGCTGGTTCCCGATGTCGGGCAGAACAAGTGACAATTCGGCCTCTTCCCCTGGAAGTCCGGCCGAGTTTGGCGAATATTTTCTAAGTGCCAACGGCTGCTCCGCCGTAAAGAGTCCGACTCGGCTGGTTCCCGATGTCGGCCAGAAAAAGTGACAATTCGGCCTCTTCCCCTGGAGGTCCTTTGAAGTTTAGCGAATATTTTCTAAGTGCCAACGGCTCTTGCGCCGAAAAGCGTCCGCCTCGGCTGGTTCCCGCGGTCGGCCGTAATAGGCGAAAATTCGGCCTCTTCCCCTGGAGCGACCTCCAAATTTGGGCGAAATTTTTTCTAAGTGCCTAAAGGTACCAGGGGTTTGGGTACCAGGGGTGCATTACCAACTGGTCTTTTGTCAACCCATGTACTTTTTCTAGAGTACATGGGTTGGTCCCCCCACTTAGTGTACTCATCACTTTACCCCCCTTTCGCAAAATATAGTCAGAACGAGCATGGGGGACGCAATTGTTTTCCATGCAAATCAATTGGGCCTGGTCCGAGCGCTGGTAACGGCCGCCAGCAAGCGTCCCCTGCTCGGATAGCAGAACTGAAGAAGGCACGGCACTTCCAGAGAGAGAGAGAAAATTTTCTAAGTGCCACATTTCTCAAAAATTTTCAAAGTGCCACATCTCTCAAAAAATTTCTAAGTGCCACATCTCTCAAAAAATTTCTAAGTGCCACATCTCTCAAAAAATTTCTAAGTGCCACATCTCTCAAAAACTTTCAAAGTGCCACATCTCTGAAAAACTTTCTAAGTGCCACGTCTCTGAAAAATTTTCTAAGTGCCACGGCACGGCTGTGAAATATTCAAAGTCCTACAGGCATTGGCAGAATGCGCGGACGGCCGTCTGCTCCCGGCGGCCGCCGCGAAGCTACTACCCCCTCCCGGGGACGGCTGTCTGCTCCCGGCAGCCGTCCTTACCCCCCTCCCCCGTTTGCACCGCCTGAAGTTAGACCCGCCTTGGTAGGGCCCCCACCGGCCCCGGCTCGCCGGCGTTGGGTGGACGGTTCCTGCCCACTTGCGGGTCCCGGTCGCTTGGCAACCGACCGGGGAGGACCAGCCGCCTCCTTAAACACAGGCTGGAAGGGAAATCCGGTCAAGCTACGGAGGACCGGCCGCCTCCTTAAACACAGGCCGGAAGGGAAATCCGATCAAGCTACGGAGGACCGGTCGCCTCCCTAAACACAGGCCGGGCAAAAATCTGCGAATGGGCCCGTCAAGGGTAGTGGGTCATCCAAGGTGGGAGGTACCGGCCGCCTCCTTAAACACAGGCCGGGCAAAAATCTGCGAATGGGCCCGTCAAGGGTAGTGGGTCATCCAAGGTGGGAGGTACCGGCCGCCTCCTTAAACACAGGCCGGGCAAAAATCTGCGAATGGCCCGTCAAGGGTAGAAGGTCATCCAAGGAGGGAGGTACCGGCCGCCTCCTTAAACACAGGCCGGGCAAAAATCTGCGAATGGCCCGTCAAGGGTTGTTGGTCATCCAAGGAGGGAGGTACCGGCCGCCTCCTTAAACACAGGCCGGGCAAAAATCTGCGAATGGCCCGTCAAGGGTTGTTGGTCATCCAAGGAGGGAGGTACCGGCCGCCTCCTTAAACACAGGCCGGGCAAAAATCTGCGAACGGCCCGTCAAGGGTTCTGTCTCATCCAAGAAAGGGGTACCGGCCGCCTCAGAGGCCGGAGCGAAGGGGGCGAAAGGCTGTCGATGGGGAAGGATCGGGGCCACGGCTAATCTAGCGATGCCCGCGTCGGGCGGTCACTCCGACGAATGAGCGGGGCCGAATCCGGCGCGAGGCGGCCTTCAGGCACGTGGTTCGAGACGACCTCACCCGGCTCTAGCCCGGAGGATCGGAGGCAACGGCCGTCTCCTTAAGCTAAGGCCGGACGAAAATCTGCGGATGCGGTCCATCCAAGGCAGACGGAGGTACCGGCCGCCTCGGTAAACAATGCCCGGGCAAAAATCTGCGAACGGCCCGTCAAGGGTTCTGTCTCATCCAAGAAAGGGGTACCGGCCGCCTCAGAGGCCGGAGCGAAGGGGGCGAAAGGCTGTCGATGGGGAAGGATCGGGGCCACGGCTAATCTAGCGATGCCCGCGTCGGGCGGTCACTCCGACGAATGAGCGGGGCCGAATCCGGCGCGAGGCGGCCTTCAGGCACGTGGTTCGAGACGACCTCACCCGGCTCTAGCCCGGAGGATCGGAGGCAACGGCCGTCTCCTTAAGCTAAGGCCGGACGAAAATCTGCGGATGCGGTCCATCCAAGGCAGACGGAGGTACCGGCCGCCTCGGTAAACAATGCCCGGGCAAAAATCTGCGAACGGCCCGTCAAGGGTTCTGTCTCATCCAAGAAAGGGGTACCGGCCGCCTCAGAGGCCGGAGCGAAGGGGGCGAAAGGCTGTCGATGGGGAAGGATCGGGGCCACGGCTAATCTAGCGATGCCCGCGTCGGGCGGTCACTCCGACGAATGAGCGGGGCCGAATCCGGCGCGAGGCGGCCTTCAGGCACGTGGTTCGAGACGACCTCACCCGGCTCTAGCCCGGAGGATCGGAGGCAACGGCCGTCTCCTTAAGCTAAGGCCGGACGAAAATCTGCGGATGCGGTCCATCCAAGGCAGACGGAGGTACCGGCCGCCTCGGTAAACAATGCCCGGGCAAAAATCTGCGAACGGCCCGTCAAGGGTTCTGTCTCATCCAAGAAAGGGGTACCGGCCGCCTCAGAGGCCGGAGCGAAGGGGGCGAAAGGCTGTCGATGGGGAAGGATCGGGGCCACGGCTAATCTAGCGATGCCCGCGTCGGGCGGTCACTCCGACGAATGAGCGGGGCCGAATCCGGCGCGAGGCGGCCTTCAGGCACGTGGTTCGAGACGACCTCACCCGGCTCTAGCCCGGAGCGAAAAACACTCTTATAACCTGACCGACATGCGCCCATGACCCGCCTTGGTAGGGCCCCCACCGGCCCCGGCTACCGCCGGCGTTGGGTGGACGGTTCCTCCCCACTTGCGGGTCGCACTCCAGCGCTACGGCCGCCGCGCGAGCGCGCGCCCCGCGCCGCCCGCGCAGGCCTAGCGCGAACCGTACGGCAGCGAAACCGAGACGCCCCGGCTCAACCTCACCCAGAGGCCATCCACGGAGGCCGAGCGCGCGATCCGACTTGCGGCACGCCACGTGGGCGTCCGCCGGCCGCGCCGGTCGACCGCGAAACCGATTTCTCAAAGACCAAGCCCGAGTCCCAACCTCCGCACATATCCGCACACGCCTTCCCGACCACCGCGAAGCGGGAGGCGTCTATCGTGGCCGCCGGGGCGTATGACCCCTCCGCGTGAGGCGTGCGGGCTCGGGGGGGCCGCAACGACCGAGTCTGACTCGGACGGGGCGCAGCTTCCCTCCCGGTCGCAGCATCAGCGCCGAACGCGCGACGTCACCAGCCCCCCGGAACGGTTCGTCGGGAGCGCGGCAATGGCCCACATCTCACCTCGCCAGCCGGCCGCAGCGGGCCGCGCCGAACCGAGTCTGACTCGGGGTGCGCACAGTCCCGTCTGGGTCACGGAGGCGACGAGCTGTGACCGCCACCGTCGCCCCTTCGTCCTTCCGGATCCCCCCAGCGCCGGCAAAACTCCGCATCCTGGCCGCATCGCGTGACCGGGCGGGCCGCAACGACCGAGTCTGACTCGGACGGGGCGCAGCTTCCCGCCTCGGGCCATCGCAAAGCGTGCCTCGCGCGGGCAAAGTCGCCGGCGCAGCGCCGCGCCCCTCGACAAGAGCGAGCCTCAGCCGGGCCGCGACGACCGAGTCTGACTCGGACGGAGCGCAGCTTCCCGCCTGGGTCACCGCTAGTCGCCGGGCCGACGGCGCCCATCCCCGGACCCCGCCGTTCCCTCGCGGTTTATCCTAAGCCGCCTGCCTTAGCCCAACCGACGTGCCAACCCCCCCGTTGCCGAGTTCGCTCTTCCCGAGCCGCGTCCCCCCGACAATTCCGTCCGTGACCGTCCCGCCCCGCGGCGATCCGCTCTGCCCCAGCAGCCGGC
>NW_026061544.1:0-5000 GCF_024217435.2 Syngnathus scovelli
CCTAAGTGCCAACGGCTGTTCCGCCGTAAAGAGTCCGACTCGGCTGGTTCCCGATGTCGGCCAGAACAAGTGAAAAATCGGCCTCTTCCCCTGGAAGTCCGGCCAAGTTCGGCGAATATTTCCTAAGTGCCAACGGCTGTTCCGCCGTAAAGAGTCCGACTCGGCTGGTTCCCGATGTCGGCCAGAACAAGTGAAAATTCGGCCTCTTCCCCTGGAAGTCCGGCCGAGTTAAGGCAAATATTTCCTAAGTGCCAACGGCTGTTCCGCCGTAAAGAGTCCGACTCGGCTGGTTCCCGATGTCGGCCAGAACAAGTGAAAATCCGGCCTCTTCCCCTGGAAGTCCGGCCGAGTTAAGGCGAATATTTCCTAAGTGCCAACGGCTGCTCAGCCTTAAAGTGTCCGACTCGGCTGGTTCCCGATGTCGGCCAGAACAAGTGAAAATCCGGCCTCTTCCCCTGGAAGTCCGGCCGAGTTAAGGCGAATATTTCCTAAGTGCCAACGGCTGCTCAGCCTTAAAGTGTCCGACTCGGCCGGTTCCCGATGTCGGCCAGAACAAGTGAAAATCCGGCCTCTTCCCCTGGAAGTCCGGCCGAGTTAAGGCAAATATTTCCTAAGTGCCAACGGCTGTTCCGCCGTAAAGGGTCCGACTCGGCTGGTTCCCGATGTCGGCCAGAACAAGTGAAAAATCGGCCTCTTCCCCTGGAAGTCCGGCCGAGTTCGGCGAATATTTCCTAAGTGCCAACGGCTGTTCCGCCGTAAAGAGTCCGACTCGGCTGGTTCCCGATGTCGGCCAGAACAAGTGAAAATCCGGCCTCTTCCCCTGGAAGTCCGGCCGAGTTAAGGCGAATATTTCCTAAGTGCCAACGGCTGCTCCGCCGTAAAGCGTCCGACTCGGCTGGTTCCCGATGTCGGCCAGAATAAGTGGAAATTCGGCCTCTTCCCCTGGAGGTCAGTTGAAGTTTAACGAATATTTTCTAAGTGCCAACGGCTGCTCCGCCTTAAAGCGTCCGACTCGGCTGGTTCCCGATGTCGGCCAGAACAAGTGAAAATTCGGCCTCTTCCCCTGGAGGTCCGTTCAAGTTTGGGGAATATTTTCTAAGTGCCAACGGCTGCTCCGCCTTAAAGCGTCCGACTCGGCTGGTTCCCGATGTCGGCCAGAACAGGTGAAAATTCGGCCTCTTCCCCTGGAGGTCCGTTCAAGTTTGGCGAATATTTTCTAAGTGCCAACGGCTGCTCCGCCTTAAAGTGTCCGACTCGGCTGGTTCCCGATGTCGGGCAGAACAAGTGACAATTCGGCCTCTTCCCCTGGAAGTCCGGCCGAGTTTGGCGAATATTTTCTAAGTGCCAACGGCTGCTCCGCCGTAAAGAGTCCGACTCGGCTGGTTCCCGATGTCGGCCAGAAAAAGTGACAATTCGGCCTCTTCCCCTGGAGGTCCTTTGAAGTTTAGCGAATATTTTCTAAGTGCCAACGGCTCTTGCGCCGAAAAGCGTCCGCCTCGGCTGGTTCCCGCGGTCGGCCGTAATAGGCGAAAATTCGGCCTCTTCCCCTGGAGCGACCTCCAAATTTGGGCGAAATTTTTTCTAAGTGCCTAAAGGTACCAGGGGTTTGGGTACCAGGGGTGCATTACCAACTGGTCTTTTGTCAACCCATGTACTTTTTCTAGAGTACATGGGTTGGTCCCCCCACTTAGTGTACTCATCACTTTACCCCCCTTTCGCAAAATATAGTCAGAACGAGCATGGGGGACGCAATTGTTTTCCATGCAAATCAATTGGGCCTGGTCCGAGCGCTGGTAACGGCCGCCAGCAAGCGTCCCCTGCTCGGATAGCAGAACTGAAGAAGGCACGGCACTTCCAGAGAGAGAGAGAAAATTTTCTAAGTGCCACATTTCTCAAAAATTTTCAAAGTGCCACATCTCTCAAAAAATTTCTAAGTGCCACATCTCTCAAAAAATTTCTAAGTGCCACATCTCTCAAAAACTTTCAAAGTGCCACATCTCTCAAAAACTTTCAAAGTGCCACATCTCTGAAAAACTTTCTAAGTGCCACGTCTCTGAAAAATTTTCTAAGTGCCACAGCACGGCTGTGAAATATTCAAAGTCCTACAGGCATTGGCAGAATGCGCGGACGGCCGTCTGCTCCCGGCGGCCGCCGCGAAGCTACTACCCCCTCCCGGGGACGGCTGTCTGCTCCCGGCAGCCGTCCTTACCCCCCTCCCCCGTTTGCACCGCCTGAAGTTAGACCCGCCTTGGTAGGGCCCCCACCGGCCCCGGCTCGCCGGCGTTGGGTGGACGGTTCCTGCCCACTTGCGGGTCCCGGTCGCTTGGCAACCGACCGGGGAGGACCAGCCGCCTCCTTAAACACAGGCTGGAAGGGAAATCCGGTCAAGCTACGGAGGACCGGCCGCCTCCTTAAACACAGGCCGGAAGGGAAATCCGATCAAGCTACGGAGGACCGGTCGCCTCCCTAAACACAGGCCGGGCAAAAATCTGCGAATGGGCCCGTCAAGGGTAGTGGGTCATCCAAGGTGGGAGGTACCGGCCGCCTCCTTAAACACAGGCCGGGCAAAAATCTGCGAATGGCCCGTCAAGGGTTGTTGGTCATCCAAGGAGGGAGGTACCGGCCGCCTCCTTAAACACAGGCCGGGCAAAAATCTGCGAATGGCCCGTCAAGGGTTGTTGGTCATCCAAGGAGGGAGGTACCGGCCGCCTCCTTAAACACAGGCCGGGCAAAAATCTGCGAATGGCCCGTCAAGGGTTGTTGGTCATCCAAGGAGGGAGGTACCGGCCGCCTCCTTAAACACAGGCCGGGCAAAAATCTGCGAACGGCCCGTCAAGGGTTCTGTCTCATCCAAGAAAGGGGTACCGGCCGCCTCAGAGGCCGGAGCGAAGGGGGCGAAAGGCTGTCGATGGGGAAGGATCGGGGCCACGGCTAATCTAGCGATGCCCGCGTCGGGCGGTCACTCCGACGAATGAGCGGGGCCGAATCCGGCGCGAGGCGGCCTTCAGGCACGTGGTTCGAGACGACCTCACCCGGCTCTAGCCCGGAGGATCGGAGGCAACGGCCGTCTCCTTAAGCTAAGGCCGGACGAAAATCTGCGGATGCGGTCCATCCAAGGCAGACGGAGGTACCGGCCGCCTCGGTAAATAAAGCCCGGGCAAAAATCTGCGAACGGCCCGTCAAGGGTTCTGTCTCATCCAAGAAAGGGGTACCGGCCGCCTCAGAGGCCGGAGCGAAGGGGGCGAAAGGCTGTCGATGGGGAAGGATCGGGGCCACGGCTAATCTAGCGATGCCCGCGTCGGGCGGTCACTCCGACGAATGAGCGGGGCCGAATCCGGCGTAGGCGGCCTTCAGGCACGTGGTTCGAGACGACCTCACCCGGCTCTAGCCCGGAGGATCGGAGGCAACGGCCGTCTCCTTAAGCTAAGGCCGGACGAAAATCTGCGGATGCGGTCCATCCAAGGCAGACGGAGGTACCGGCCGCCTCGGTAAATAAAGCCCGGGCAAAAATCTGCGAACGGCCCGTCAAGGGTTCTCTCTCATCCAAGAAAGGGGTACCGGCCGCCTCAGAGGCCGGAGCGAAGGGGGCGAAAGGCTGTCGATGGGGAAGGATCGGGGCCACGGCTAATCTAGCGATGCCCGCGTCGGGCGGTCACTCCGACGAATGAGCGGGGCCGAATCCGGCGTAGGCGGCCTTCAGGCACGTGGTTCGAGACGACCTCACCCGGCTCTAGCCCGGAGGATCGGAGGCAACGGCCGTCTCCTTAAGCTAAGGCCGGACGAAAATCTGCGGATGCGGTCCATCCAAGGCAGACGGAGGTACCGGCCGCCTCGGTAAATAAAGCCCGGGCAAAAATCTGCGAACGGCCCGTCAAGGGTTCTGTCTCATCCAAGAAAGGGGTACCGGCCGCCTCAGAGGCCGGAGCGAAGGGGGCGAAAGGCTGTCGATGGGGAAGGATCGGGGCCACGGCTAATCTAGCGATGCCCGCGTCGGGCGGTCACTCCGACGAATGAGCGGGGCCGAATCCGGCGTAGGCGGCCTTCAGGCACGTGGTTCGAGACGACCTCACCCGGCTCTAGCCCGGAGGATCGGAGGCAACGGCCGTCTCCTTAAGCTAAGGCCGGACGAAAATCTGCGGATGCGGTCCATCCAAGGCAGACGGAGGTACCGGCCGCCTCGGTAAACAAAGCCCGGGCAAAAATCTGCGAATGGTCCGTCAAGGATTCTGGCTCATCCAAGGTGGGGGTACCGGCCGCCTCTATTAACAGGCCGGAGTACAGGGGGCGAAAGGCTGTCGATGGGGAAGGATCGGGGCCACGGCTAATCTAGCGATGCCCGCGTCGGGCGGTCACTCCGACGAATGAGCGGGGCCGAATCCGGCGCGAGGCGGCCTTCAGGCACGTGGTTCGAGACGACCTCACCCGGCTCTAGCCCGGAGCGAATATCATCTCCAAGGTGTGGAGGCAACGGCCGTCTCCTTAAGCTAAGGCCGGACGAAAATCTGCGGATGCGGTCCATCCAAGGCAGACGGAGGTACCGGCCGCCTCGGTAAACAGAGGCCGGGCGAAAATCTGCGAATGGTCCGTTAAGGATTCTCTCTCATCCAAGGAAGGGGTACCGGCCGCCTCTATTAACAGGCCGGAGCACAGGGGGCGAAAGGCTGTCGATGGGGAAGGATCGGGGCCACGGCTAATCTAGCGATGCCCGCGTCGGGCGGTCACTCCGACGAATGAGCGGGGCCGAATCCGGCGCGAGGCGGCCTTCAGGCACGTGGTTCGAGACGACCTCACCCGGCTCTAGCCCGGAGCGAAAAAACAACACTCTTATAACCTGACCGACATGCGCCCATGACCCGCCTTGGTAGGGCCCCCACCGGCCCCGGCTACCGCCGGCGTTGGGTGGACGGTTCCTCCCCACTTGCGGGTCGCACTCCAGCGCTACGGCCGCCGCGCGAGCGCGCGCCCCGCGCCGCCCGCGCAGGCCTAGCGCGAACCGTACG
>NW_026061544.1:17500-25251 GCF_024217435.2 Syngnathus scovelli
CCTGGCCGGCCTGGATTCCGGACCGCGACCGCTCACTCGCGGGACCCTAATCGGCCCGCGGACCAGCCGGCGGGTCCTCCGTGAAAGCCTATCCGCCTGGCGGTGCCTCCTGGCCGGCCTGGATTCCGGACCGCGACCGCTCACTCGCGGGACCCTAATCGGCCCGCGGACCAGCCGGCGGGTCCTCCGTGAAAGCCTATCCGCCTGGCGGTGCCTCCTGGCCGGCCTGGATTCCGGACCGCCACCGCTCACTCGCGGGACCCTAATCGGCCCGCGGACCAGCCGGCGGGACCTCCGTGAAAGCCTATCCGCCTGGCGGTGCCTCCTGGCCGGCCTGGATTCCGGACCGCCACCGCTCACTCGCGGGACCCTAATCGGCCCGCGGACCAGCCGGCGGGACCTCCGTGAAAGCCTATCCGCCTGGCGGTGCCTCCTGGCCGGCCTGGATTCCGGACCGCCACCGCTCACTCGCGGGACCCTAATCGGCCCGCGGACCAGCCGGCGGGACCTCCGTGAAAGCCTATCCGCCTTGGCCGGTTCCCCGGCCGGCCACGGGTGGCGAGAATCCGGCCTCCTCGCCCGGAGCGCGCTTCGACTTGGGCGAAAAATGCACTAAGTGCCAAACCCCATTCATTTACAACGGCGTGTCCGCCAGAGGGCGCACTTCCTCCGGCCGGCGGGGCTCGTTGGAGAGCGCGTCCGCCTTCGCCGGTTCCCCGGTCGGCCGCGAACGGCGAAAAGCCGGCCTCTTCCCCCGGAGCCCGGTGGGCGAATTTTTTTTTTTTTTTTTTTTTTTTTTTTTTTTTCAAAGTGCCAACGGCTCTCGCGCCGCGATGCGTCCGCCTTCGCCGGTTCCCAAGTCGGCCACGAACGGCCAAAAATCGGCCTCTTCCCCGGAGCCCGGTCGGCGAATTTTATTTTATTTTTTTCCAAAGTGCCAACGGCTCTCGCGCCGCGATGCGTCCGCCTTCGCCGGTTCCCCGGTCGGCCACGAACGGCGAAAAATCGGCCCCTTCCCCCGGAGCCCGCATGATTATACGCGATGTTAATATTTATTTAATTATTAAATAAATACATACATATGTTTATTAATAATATACGCGGTGTTGATATGTATTTAATTATTACGTATATTGTGAATAAACTAACGGTGATTTTACACGATTTGACTACATGCGTGACCGTGATATAGTGCCGAGGGCTCCCGCGCCGTCACGCGTCCGCCTCGGCACGTGGGGTACCACGGGTCGCCCGCGGCAGCGAGCGTTCGGCTCGCGGGGGCCCGCGGGGTGTTATTAGGGAGTGCGGCAGCCGTGCCGAGGCTCCGGCCGGCCGCCGGAAGTCCCGCGGGGGAGCGTCGGAGCTCCGCGAGGCCGGCCGGGGAGCCTCTTAGTCATCGCCCGCGCTCGCGGTGGTCCCGGTCGCTTAAAGTGCCGCGGGAGGCGTAGCGATGCGAGTGAGTGTGCGCCAAGTGCGAGAGGCGGTGCATTTACGCGCCGTGTCCGCGAGAGGGAGGCAATTCCCCGTTGCGACCTCCGGGAGATCAGCGGGCCGCCGAAAAGGCTCAGCCGGGGTGCCTGGAGCCTCCTCGGGCGTCGAGTTAGGAGGGGGGCGCGCGGAGAACCGGCTGGATGTCCCCTGGAAGCTCAGCGGGCCGTGGGAAAGGCTTGGCCGGGGTGCCTGGAGCCTCGGCCGGCTTAAAAAGGTGGGAGGGGGGCGCGCGGAGAACCGGCTGGAGGTCCCCTGGAAGCTCAGCGGGCCGTGGGAAAGGCTTGGCCGGGGTGCCTGGAGCCTCGGCCGGCTTAAAAAGTTGGGAGGGGGGCGCGCGGAGAACCGGCTGGAGGTCCCCTGGAAGCTCAGCGGGCCGTTCAAAACGCTTAGCCGAGGTGCCTGGAGCCTCGGCCGGCTTAAAAGTGAGGAGGAAAGCGCGCGGAGAACCGGCCGGAGGTCCCCTGGAAGCTCAGCGGGCCGTGGGAAAAAGCTTAGCCGGGGTGCCGGAAGCCTCGGCCGGCTTAAAACGTGAGGAGGAAAGCACCGGGAGAACCGGCTGGAGGTCTTCTGGAAGCTCAGCGGGCCGTGGAGAAAGCTTAGCCGGGGTGCCGGAAGCCTCGGCCGGCTTAAAATGTGAGGAGGAAACCGGCTGGACGTCTTCTGGAAGATCAGCGGGCCGTGGAAAATGCTAAGCCGAGGTGCTGGTTGTCGAATAAGGCTCCGCCATCTCGTAGAAGGTGCTAATAAAGTTCATATCCGCTCGGCTGGAGGTAATTGGCCAGCGGACCGGCCGGCGGGACCTCCGTGACCGCCTATCCGCCTGGCGGTGCCTCCTGGCCGGCGTGCATTCCGGGCCGCGACCGCTCACTTACGGGACCCTGATTGGCCCGCGGACCGGCCGGCGGGACCTCCGTGACCGCCTATCCGCCTGGCGGTGCCTGCTGGCCGGCGTGCATTCCGGGCCGCGACCGCTCACTTACGGGACCCTGATTGGCCCGCGGACCGGCCGGCGGGACCTCCGTGACAGCCTACCCGCCTGGCGGTGGCTGCTGGCCGGCGCGGATTCCGGGCCGCGACCGCTAACTTACGGGACCCTAATTGGCCCGCGGACCAGCTGGCGGGACCTCCGTGACAGCCTACCCGCCTGGCGGTGCCTCCTGGCCGGCGTGGATTCCGGGCCGCGACCGCTAACTTACGGGACCCTAAACGGCCCGCGGACCAGCTGGCGGGACCTCCGTGACCGCCCATCCGCCTGCCGGTGCCTCCTGGCCGGCGTGGATTCCGGGCCGCGACCGCTAACTTACGGGACCATAAATGGCCCGCGGACCAGCTGGCGGGACCTCCGTGACCGCCTATCCGCCTGGCGGTGCCTCCTGGCCGGCCTGGATTCCGGGCCGCGACCGCTCACCTACGGGACCCTAAATGGCCCGCGGACCAGCCGGCGGGACCTCCGTGACAGCCTATCCGCCTCCCGGTGGCTGCTGGCCGGCGCGGATTCCGGGCCGCGACCGCTAACTTACGGGACCCCCAATTGGCCCGCGGACCAGCCGGCGGGACCCCCGTGACCGCCTATCCGCCTTGGCCGGTTCCCCGGCCGGCCACGGATGGCGAGAATCCGGCCTCCTCGCCCGGAGCGCTCGTCGGCTTCGGCGAAAAATGCACTAAGTGCCAAACCCCATTCATTTACAATAGCGTGTCCGCCAGAGGGCGCAGTTCCCCCCGCGGACCGGCCGGCGGGACCTCCGTGACCGCCTATCCGCCTGGCGGTGGCTGCGGGCCGGCGCGAATTCCGGGCCGCGACCGCTAACTTACGGGACCCCGATTGGCCCGCGGACCAGCCGGCGGGACCTCCGTGACCGCCTATCCGCCTGCGCTGGTTCCCCGGCCGGCGCGAATTCCGGGCCGCGACCGCTAACTTACGGGACCCCGATTGGCCCGCGGACCAGCCGGCGGGACCTCCGTGACCGCCTATCCGCCTGCGCTGGTTCCCCGGCCGGCGCGAATTCCGGGCCGCGACCGCTAACTTACGGGACCCCGATTGGCCCGCGGACCAGCCGGCGGGACCTCCGTGACCGCCTATCCGCCTGCGCTGGTTCCCCGGCCGGCGCGAATTCCGGGCCGCGACCGCTAACTTACGGGACCCCGATTGGCCCGCGGACCAGCCGGCGGGACCTCCGTGACCGCCTATCCGCCTGCGCTGGTTCCCCGGCCGGCGCGAATTCCGGGCCGCGACCGCTAACTTACGGGACCCCGATTGGCCCGCGGACCAGCCGGCGGGACCTCCGTGACCGCCTATCCGCCTGCGCTGGTTCCCCGGCCGGCGCGAATTCCGGGCCGCGACCGCTAATTTACGGGACCCCAATTGGCCCGCGGACCAGCCGGCGGGACCTCCGTGACCGCCTATCCGCCTTCGCTGGTTCCCCGGTCGGCGTGTATTCCGGGCCGCGGCCGCTCACTTACGGGACCAAAATTGGCCCGCGGACCAGCCGGCGGGACCTCCGTGACCGCCTATCCGCCTGCGCTGGTTCCCCGGCCGGCGTGGATTCCGGACCGCGACCGCTAAATTACGGGACCCAAATTGGCCCGCGGACCAGCCGGCGGGACATCCGTGACCGCCTATCCGCCTTCGCTGGTTCCCCGGTCGGCCACAGATGACGAATATTCGGCCTCTCGCTCTGGAAGTCCTGCCGACTTAGCCGAAAATTTTCTAAGTGCCATCGGCTCTCGCTCGGAAAAGTGTCCGCCTCGTCTGGTTCCCCAGCTCGGCCTCAGAATTCGAAAATTCGGCCTCTCTGAGGTACCAGGGGTGGGCTTTATGTACTTGGTCCCCCCAGTTAGTGTACTCATCACTTTACCCCCCTTTCGCAAAATATAGTCGGCACGTATGTGCAGAACTGTTTATTTTCATTTTAAAAATTTTCTAAGTGCCAGCGGAAGCTGTCACACGAACTGTCCGAGCTACCACGGTGCCCATCCCGGGCAGTGACGGCAAAAGGCCGATGTGTGTTTGATGGAAGTCTGAATAATTTCTAAGTGCCAACGGCTCAACCGCCGTAAAGTGTCCGCCTCGGCTGGTTCTCCCGGTCGGCCCGAACGAGCGAAAATTCGGCCTCTTCCCCTGGAGGTCCGGAACATTTTGGCGAATATTTTCAAAGTGCCAACGGCTGTTGCGCCGTAAAGTGTCCGCCTCGGCTGGTTCTCCCGGTCGGCCCCGAACGAGCGAAAATTCGGCCTCTTCCCCTGGAGGTCCGGAACATTTTGGCGAATATTTTCAAAGTGCCAACGGCTGTTGCGCCGTAAAGTGTCCGACCCGGCCGGTTCCTCCGGTCGGCCCGAACGAGCGAAAATTCGGCCTCTTCCCCTGGAGGTCCGGAACATTTTGGCGAATATTTTCAAAGTGCCAACGGCTGTTGCGCCGTAAAGTGTCCGACCCGGCCGGTTCCTCCGGTCGGCCCGAACGAGCGAAAATTCGGCCTCTTCCCCTGGAGGTCCGGAACATTTTGGCGAATATTTTCAAAGTGCCAACGGCTGTTGCGCCGTAACGTGTCCGACCCGGCCGGTTCCTCCGGTCGGCCCGAACGAGCGAAAATTCGGCCTCTTCCCCTGGAGGTCCGGAACATTTTGGCGAATATTTTCAAAGTGCCAACGGCTGTTGCGCCGTAACGTGTCCGACCCGGCTGGTTCCTCCGGTCGGCTTGAACGAGCGAAAATTCGGCCTCTTCCCCTGGAGGTCCGGAACATTTTGGCGAATATTTTCAAAGTGCCAACGGCTGTTGCGCCGTAACGTGTCCGACCCGGCTGGTTCCTCCGGTCGGCTTGAACGAGCGAAAATTCGGCCTCTTCCCTGGAGGTCCGGAACATTTTGGCGAATATTTTCAAAGTGCCAACGGCTGTTGCGCCGTAACGTGTCCGACCCGGCCGGTTCCTCCGGTCGGCCCGAACGAGCGAAAATTCGGCCTCTTCCCCTGGAGGTCCGGAACATTTTGGCGAATATTTTCAAAGTGCCAACGGCTGTTGCGCCGTAACGTGTCCGACCCGGCTGGTTCCTCCGGTCGGCTTGAACGAGCGAAAATTCGGCCTCTTCCCCTGGAGGTCCGGAACATTTTGGCGAATATTTTCAAAGTGCCAACGGCTGTTGCGCCGTAACGTGTCCGACCCGGCTGGTTCCTCCGGTCGGCTTGAACGAGCGAAAATTCGGCCTCTTCCCCTGGAGGTCCGGAACATTTTGGCGAATATTTTCAAAGTGCCAACGGCTGTTGCGCCGTAACGTGTCCGACCCGGCCGGTTCCTCCGGTCGGCCCGAACGAGCGAAAATTCGGCCCTCTTCCCCTGGAGGTCCGGAACATTTTGGCGAATATTTTCAAAGTGCCAACGGCTGTTGCGCCGTAACGTGTCCGACCCGGCTGGTTCCTCCGGTCGGCCCGAACGAGCGAAAATTCGGCCTCTTCCCCTGGAGGTCCGGACGACTTTGGCGAATATTTTCTAAGTGCGAACGGCTGTTGCGCCGTAACGTGTCCGACCCGGCCGGTTCCTCCGGTCGGCCCGAACGAGCGAAAATTCGGCCTCTTCCCCTGGAGGTCCTGTGAAGTTTAACGAATATTTTCTAAGTGCGAACGGCTGTTGCGCCGTAACGTGTCCGACCCGGCCGGTTCCTCCGGTCGGCCCGAACGAGCGAAAATTCGGCCTCTTCCCCTGGAGGTCCGGACGACTTTGACGAATATTTTCTAAGTGCCAACGGCTGTTCCGCCGTAACGTGTCCGACCCGGCCGGTTCCTCCGGTCGGCCTGAACAAGTGAAAATTCGGCCTCTTCCCCTGGAGGTCCGGAACATTTTGGCGAATATTTTCTAAGTGCCATCGGCTCTTCCGCCGTAAGGTGTCCGACCCGGCCGGTTCCTCCGGTCGGCCTGAACGAGCGAAAATTCGGCCTCTTCCCCTGGAGGTCCTGTCAAGTTTAACGAATATTTTCTAAGTGCCATCGGCTCTTCCGCCGTAATGTGTCCGACTCGGCCGGTTCCTCCGGTCGGCCTGAACGAGGCGAAAATTCGGCCTCTTCCCCTGGAGGTCCTGTCAAGTTTAACGAATATTTTCTAAGTGCCATCGGCTCTTCCGCCGTAAGGTGTCCGACTCGGCCGGTTCCTCCGGTCGGCCTGAACGAGCGAAAATTCGGCCTCTTCCCCTGGAGGTCCTGTCAAGTTTAACGAATATTTTCTAAGTGCCATCGGCTCTTCCGCCGTAAGGTGTCCGACTCGGCCGGTTCCTCCGGTCGGCCTGAACGAGCGAAAATTCGGCCTCTTCCCCTGGAGGTCCTGTCAAGTTTAACGAATATTTTCTAAGTGCCATCGGCTCTTCCGCCGTAAGGTGTCCGACTCGGCCGGTTCCTCCGGTCGGCCTGAACAAGTGAAAATTCGGCCTCTTCCCCTGGAGGTCCGGAACATTTTGGCGAATATTTTCTAAGTGCCATCGGCTCTTCCGCCGTAAGGTGTCCGACTCGGCCGGTTCCTCCGGTCGGCCTGAACGAGCGAAAATTCGGCCTCTTCCCCTGGAGGTCCTGTCAAGTTTAACGAATATTTTCTAAGTGCCATCGGCTCTTCCGCCGTAAAGCGTCCGACTCGGCTGGTTCCCGATGTCGGCCAGAACAAGTGGAAATTCGGCCTCTTCCCCTGGAGGTCAGTTGAAGTTTAACGAATATTTTCTAAGTGCCAACGGCTGCTCCGCCGTAAAGCGTCCGACTCGGCTGGTTCCCGATGTCGGCCAGAACAAGTGAAAATTCGGCCTCTTCCCCTGGAGGTCCGTTCAAGATTAACGAATATTTCCTAAGTGCCAACGGCTGCTCCGCCGTAAAGCGTCCGACTCGGCTGGTTCCCGATGTCGGCCAGAACAAGTGAAAATTCGGCCTCTTCCCCTGGAGGTCCGTTCAAGATTAACGAATATTTTCTAAGTGCCAACGGCTCTTGCGCCGAAAAGCGTCCGCCTCGGCTGGTTCCCGCGGTCGGACACAAAATGTGTCAATTCGGCCTCTCTGAGGTACCAGGGGTAGGCTTTATGTACTTGGTCCCCCCAGTTAGTGTACTCATCACTTTACCCCCCTTTCGCAAAATATAGTCGGCACGTATGTGCAGAACTGTTTATTTTCATTTTAAAAATTGTCTAAGTGCCAGCGGAAGCTGTCACACGAACTGTCCGAGCTACCACGGTGCCCATCCCGGGCAGTGACGGCAAAAGGCCGATGTGTGTTTGATGGAAGTCTGAATAATTTCTA
>NW_026061545.1:0-7500 GCF_024217435.2 Syngnathus scovelli
CATTTTGGCAAATATTTCCTAAGTGCCAACGGCTGCTCCGCCGTAAAGAGTCCGACTCGGCTGGTTCCCGATTTCGGCCAGAACAAGTGAAAATTCGGCCTCTTCCCCTGGAAGTCCGGCCGAGTTCGGCGAATATTTCCTAAGTGCCAACGGCTCTTGCGCCGAAAAGCGTCCGACTCGGCTGGTTCCCGATGTCGGCCAGAACAAGTGAATATTCGGCCTCTTCCCCTGGAGGTCCGTTCAAGATTAACGAATATTTTCTAAGTGCCAACGGCTGCTCCGCCGTAAAGCGTCCGTCTCGGCTGGTTCCCGATGTCGGCCAGAACAAGTGGAAATTCGGCCTCTTCCCCTGGAAGTGCGGCCAAGTTTGGCGAATATTTCCTAAGTGCCAACGGCTGCTCCGCCGTAAAGCGTCCGACTCGGCTGGTTCCCGATGTCGGCCAGAACAAGTGAAAATTCGGCCTCTTCCCCTGGAGGTCCGTTCAAGTTTAACGAATATTTTCTAAGTGCCAACGGCTGCTCCGCCGTAAAGGGTCCGACTCGGCTGGTTCCCGATGTCGGCCAGAACAAGTGAAAATCCGGCCTCTTCCCCTGGAGGTCAGTTGAAGTTTAACGAATATTTTCTAAGTGCCAACGGCTGCTCCGCCGTAAAGCGTCCGACTCGGCTGGTTCCCGATGTCGGCCAGAACAAGTGAAAATTCGGCCTCTTCCCCTGGAGGTCAGTTGAAGTTTAACGAATATTTTCTAAGTGCCAACGGCTGCTCCGCCGTAAAGCGTCCGACTCGGCTGGTTCCCGATGTCGGCCAGAACAAGTGAAAATTCGGCCTCTTCCCCTGGAGGTCAGTTGAAGTTTAACGAATATTTTCTAAGTGCCAACGGCTGCTCCGCCGTAAAGCGTCCGACTCGGCTGGTTCCCGATGTCGACCAGAACAAGTGGAAATTCGGCCTCTTCCCCTGGAGGTCAGTTGAAGTTTAACGAATATTTTCTAAGTGCCAACGGCTGTTCCGCCGTAAAGAGTCCGACTCGGCTGGTTCCCGATGTCGGCCAGAACAAGTGAAAATTCGGCCTCTTCCCCTGGAGGTCCGTTCAAGATTAACGAATATTTTCTAAGTGCCAACGGCTCTTGCGCCGAAAAGCGTCCGCCTCGGCTGGTTCCCGCGGTCGGACACAAAATGTGTCAATTCGGCCTCTCTGAGGTACCAGGGGTAGGCTTTATGTACTTGGTCCCCCCACTTAGTGTACTCATCACTTTACCCCCCTTTCGCAAAATATAGTCGGCACGTATGTGCAGAACTGTTTATTTTCATTTTAAAAATTGTCTAAGTGCCAGCGGAAGCTGTCACACGAACTGTCCTAGCTACCACGGTGCCCATCCCGGGCAGTGACGGCAAAAGGCCGATGTGTGTTTATGGAAGTCTGAATAATTTCTAAGTGCCAACGGCTCAACCGCCGTAAAGTGTCCGCCTCGGCTGGTTCTCCCGGTCGGCCCGAACGAGCGAAAATTCGGCCTCTTCCCCTGGAGGTCCGGAACATTTTGGCGAATATTTTCAAAGTGCCAACGGCTGCTCCGCCGTAAAGTGTCCGCCTCGGCTGGTTCCCCCGGTCGGCCAGAACAAGTGAAAATTCGGCCTCTTCCCCTGGAGGTCCGGAACATTTTGGCGAATATTTTCAAAGTGCCAACGGCTGCTCCGCCGTAAAGTGTCCGCCTCGGCTGGTTCCCCCGGTCGGCCAGAACAAGTGAAAATTCGGCCTCTTCCCCTGGAGGTCCGGAACATTTTGGCGAATATTTCCTAAGTGCCAACGGCTGCTCCGCCGTAAAGTGTCCGACTCGGCTGGTTCCCCCGGTCGGCCAGAACAAGTGAAAAATCGGCCTCTTCCCCTGGAAGTCCGGCCGAGTTAAGGCAAATATTTCCTAAGTGCCAACGGCTGCTCAGCCTTAAAGGGTCCGACTCGGCTGGTTCCCGATGTCGGCCAGAACAAGTGAAAATCCGGCCTCTTCCCCTGGAAGTCCGGCCGAGTTAAGGCGAATATTTCCTAAGTGCCAACGGCTGCTCAGCCTTAAAGTGTCCGACTCGGCTGGTTCCCGATGTCGGCCAGAACAAGTGAATATTCGGCCTCTTCCCCTGGAGGTCCGGAACATTTTGGCAAATATTTCCTAAGTGCCAACGGCTGCTCCGCCGTAAAGTGTCCGACTCGGCTGGTTCCCGATGTCGGCCAGAACAAGTGAAAATCCGGCCTCTTCCCCTGGAAGTCCGGCCAAGTTCGGCGAATATTTCCTAAGTGCCAACGGCTGCTCCGCCGTAAAGAGACCGACTCGGCTGGTTCCCGATGTCGGCCAGAACAAGTGAAAATTCGGCCTCTTCCCCTGGAGGTCAGTTGAAGTTTAACGAATATTTCCTAAGTGCCAACGGCTGCTCCGCCGTAAAGTGTCCGACTCGGCTGGTTCCCGATGTCGGCCAGAACAAGTGAATATTCGGCCTCTTCCCCTGGAGGTCCGGAACATTTTGGCAAATATTTCCTAAGTGCCAACGGCTGCTCCGCCGTAAAGAGTCCGACTCGGCTGGTTCCCGATTTCGGCCAGAACAAGTGAAAATTCGGCCTCTTCCCCTGGAAGTCCGGCCGAGTTCGGCGAATATTTCCTAAGTGCCAACGGCTCTTGCGCCGAAAAGCGTCCGACTCGGCTGGTTCCCGATGTCGGCCAGAACAAGTGAATATTCGGCCTCTTCCCCTGGAGGTCCGTTCAAGATTAACGAATATTTTCTAAGTGCCAACGGCTGCTCCGCCGTAAAGCGTCCGTCTCGGCTGGTTCCCGATGTCGGCCAGAACAAGTGGAAATTCGGCCTCTTCCCCTGGAAGTGCGGCCAAGTTTGGCGAATATTTCCTAAGTGCCAACGGCTGCTCCGCCGTAAAGCGTCCGACTCGGCTGGTTCCCGATGTCGGCCAGAATAAGTGGAAATTCGGCCTCTTCCCCTGGAGGTCAGTTGAAGTTTAACGAATATTTTCTAAGTGCCAACGGCTGCTCCGCCGTAAAGCGTCCGACTCGGCTGGTTCCCGATGTCGGCCAGAACAAGTGAAAATTCGGCCTCTTCCCCTGGAAGTGCGGCCAAGTTAAGGCAAATATTTCCTAAGTGCCAACGGCTGTTCCGCCGTAAAGGGTCCGACTCGGCTGGTTCCCGATGTCGGCCAGAACAAGTGAAAATTCGGCCTCTTCCCCTGGAGGTCAGTTGAAGTTTAACGAATATTTTCTAAGTGCCAACGGCTGCTCCGCCGTAAAGCGTCCGACTCGGCTGGTTCCCGATGTCGGCCAGAACAAGTGAAAATTCGGCCTCTTCCCCTGGAGGTCCGTTCAAGTTTAACGAATATTTTCTAAGTGCCAACGGCTGCTCCGCCGTAAAGCGTCCGACTCGGCTGGTTCCCGATGTCGGCCAGAACAAGTGAAAATTCGGCCTCTTCCCCTGGAGGTCAGTTGAAGTTTAACGAATATTTTCTAAGTGCCAACGGCTGCTCCGCCGTAAAGCGTCCGACTCGGCTGGTTCCCGATGTCGGCCAGAACAAGTGAAAATTCGGCCTCTTCCCCTGGAGGTCAGTTGAAGTTTAACGAATATTTTCTAAGTGCCAACGGCTGCTCCGCCGTAAAGCGTCCGACTCGGCTGGTTCCCGATGTCGGCCAGAACAAGTGAAAATTCGGCCTCTTCCCCTGGAGGTCCGTTCAAGTTTGGGGAATATTTTCTAAGTGCCAACGGCTGCTCCGCCTTAAAGCGTCCGACTCGGCTGGTTCCCGATGTCGGCCAGAACAAGTGAAAATCCGGCCTCTTCCCCTGGAAGTCCGGCCGAGTTAAGGCAAATATTTCCTAAGTGCCAACGGCTGCTCAGCCTTAAAGGGCCCGACTCGGCTGGTTCCCGATGTCGGCCAGAAGAAGTGACAATTCGGCCTCTTCCCCTGGAGGTCTTTTCAAGTTTAACGAATATTTTCTGAGTGCCAACGGCTGCTCCGCCTTAAAGCGTCCGACTCGGCTGGTTCCCGATGTCGGCCAGAACAAGTGACAATTCGGCCTCTTCCCCTGGAGGTCCTTTCAAGTTTAACGAATATTTTCTAAGTGCCAACGGCTGCTCCGCCGTAAAGCGTCCGACTCGGCTGGTTCCCGATGTCGGCCAGAACAGGTGAAAATTCGGCCTCTTCCCCTGGAGGTCCGTTCAAGTTTGGCGAATATTTTCTAAGTGCCAACGGCTGCTCCGCCTTAAAGTGTCCGACTCGGCTGGTTCCCGATGTCGGGCAGAACAAGTGACAATTCGGCCTCTTCCCCTGGAAGTCCGGCCGAGTTTGGCGAATATTTTCTAAGTGCCAACGGCTGCTCCGCCGTAAAGAGTCCGACTCGGCTGGTTCCCGATGTCGGCCAGAAAAAGTGACAATTCGGCCTCTTCCCCTGGAGGTCCTTTGAAGTTTAGCGAATATTTTCTAAGTGCCAACGGCTCTTGCGCCGAAAAGCGTCCGCCTCGGCTGGTTCCCGCGGTCGGCCGTAATAGGCGAAAATTCGGCCTCTTCCCCTGGAGCGACCTCCAAATTTGGGCGAAATTTTTTCTAAGTGCCTAAAGGTACCAGGGGTTTGGGTACCAGGGGTGCATTACCAACTGGTCTTTTGTCAACCCATGTACTTTTTCTAGAGTACATGGGTTGGTCCCCCCACTTAGTGTACTCATCACTTTACCCCCCTTTCGCAAAATATAGTCAGAACGAGCATGGGGGACGCAATTGTTTTCCATGCAAATCAATTGGGCCTGGTCCGAGCGCTGGTAACGGCCGCCAGCAAGCGTCCCCTGCTCGGATAGCAGAACTGAAGAAGGCACGGCACTTCCAGAGAGAGAGAGAAAATTTTCTAAGTGCCACATTTCTCAAAAATTTTCAAAGTGCCACATCTCTCAAAAAATTTCTAAGTGCCACATCTCTCAAAAAATTTCTAAGTGCCACATCTCTCAAAAAATTTCTAAGTGCCACATCTCTCAAAAACTTTCAAAGTGCCACATCTCTGAAAAACTTTCTAAGTGCCACGTCTCTGAAAAATTTTCTAAGTGCCACGGCACGGCTGTGAAATATTCAAAGTCCTACAGGCATTGGCAGAATGCGCGGACGGCCGTCTGCTCCCGGCGGCCGCCGCGAAGCTACTACCCCCTCCCGGGGACGGCTGTCTGCTCCCGGCAGCCGTCCTTACCCCCCTCCCCCGTTTGCACCGCCTGAAGTTAGACCCGCCTTGGTAGGGCCCCCACCGGCCCCGGCTCGCCGGCGTTGGGTGGACGGTTCCTGCCCACTTGCGGGTCCCGGTCGCTTGGCAACCGACCGGGGAGGACCAGCCGCCTCCTTAAACACAGGCTGGAAGGGAAATCCGGTCAAGCTACGGAGGACCGGCCGCCTCCTTAAACACAGGCCGGAAGGGAAATCCGATCAAGCTACGGAGGACCGGTCGCCTCCCTAAACACAGGCCGGGCAAAAATCTGCGAATGGGCCCGTCAAGGGTAGTGGGTCATCCAAGGTGGGAGGTACCGGCCGCCTCCTTAAACACAGGCCGGGCAAAAATCTGCGAATGGGCCCGTCAAGGGTAGTGGGTCATCCAAGGTGGGAGGTACCGGCCGCCTCCTTAAACACAGGCCGGGCAAAAATCTGCGAATGGCCCGTCAAGGGTAGAAGGTCATCCAAGGAGGGAGGTACCGGCCGCCTCCTTAAACACAGGCCGGGCAAAAATCTGCGAATGGCCCGTCAAGGGTTGTTGGTCATCCAAGGAGGGAGGTACCGGCCGCCTCCTTAAACACAGGCCGGGCAAAAATCTGCGAATGGCCCGTCAAGGGTTGTTGGTCATCCAAGGAGGGAGGTACCGGCCGCCTCCTTAAACACAGGCCGGGCAAAAATCTGCGAACGGCCCGTCAAGGGTTCTGTCTCATCCAAGAAAGGGGTACCGGCCGCCTCAGAGGCCGGAGCGAAGGGGGCGAAAGGCTGTCGATGGGGAAGGATCGGGGCCACGGCTAATCTAGCGATGCCCGCGTCGGGCGGTCACTCCGACGAATGAGCGGGGCCGAATCCGGCGCGAGGCGGCCTTCAGGCACGTGGTTCGAGACGACCTCACCCGGCTCTAGCCCGGAGGATCGGAGGCAACGGCCGTCTCCTTAAGCTAAGGCCGGACGAAAATCTGCGGATGCGGTCCATCCAAGGCAGACGGAGGTACCGGCCGCCTCGGTAAACAATGCCCGGGCAAAAATCTGCGAACGGCCCGTCAAGGGTTCTGTCTCATCCAAGAAAGGGGTACCGGCCGCCTCAGAGGCCGGAGCGAAGGGGGCGAAAGGCTGTCGATGGGGAAGGATCGGGGCCACGGCTAATCTAGCGATGCCCGCGTCGGGCGGTCACTCCGACGAATGAGCGGGGCCGAATCCGGCGCGAGGCGGCCTTCAGGCACGTGGTTCGAGACGACCTCACCCGGCTCTAGCCCGGAGGATCGGAGGCAACGGCCGTCTCCTTAAGCTAAGGCCGGACGAAAATCTGCGGATGCGGTCCATCCAAGGCAGACGGAGGTACCGGCCGCCTCGGTAAACAATGCCCGGGCAAAAATCTGCGAACGGCCCGTCAAGGGTTCTGTCTCATCCAAGAAAGGGGTACCGGCCGCCTCAGAGGCCGGAGCGAAGGGGGCGAAAGGCTGTCGATGGGGAAGGATCGGGGCCACGGCTAATCTAGCGATGCCCGCGTCGGGCGGTCACTCCGACGAATGAGCGGGGCCGAATCCGGCGCGAGGCGGCCTTCAGGCACGTGGTTCGAGACGACCTCACCCGGCTCTAGCCCGGAGGATCGGAGGCAACGGCCGTCTCCTTAAGCTAAGGCCGGACGAAAATCTGCGGATGCGGTCCATCCAAGGCAGACGGAGGTACCGGCCGCCTCGGTAAACAATGCCCGGGCAAAAATCTGCGAACGGCCCGTCAAGGGTTCTGTCTCATCCAAGAAAGGGGTACCGGCCGCCTCAGAGGCCGGAGCGAAGGGGGCGAAAGGCTGTCGATGGGGAAGGATCGGGGCCACGGCTAATCTAGCGATGCCCGCGTCGGGCGGTCACTCCGACGAATGAGCGGGGCCGAATCCGGCGCGAGGCGGCCTTCAGGCACGTGGTTCGAGACGACCTCACCCGGCTCTAGCCCGGAGCGAAAAACACTCTTATAACCTGACCGACATGCGCCCATGACCCGCCTTGGTAGGGCCCCCACCGGCCCCGGCTACCGCCGGCGTTGGGTGGACGGTTCCTCCCCACTTGCGGGTCGCACTCCAGCGCTACGGCCGCCGCGCGAGCGCGCGCCCCGCGCCGCCCGCGCAGGCCTAGCGCGAACCGTACGGCAGCGAAACCGAGACGCCCCGGCTCAACCTCACCCAGAGGCCATCCACGGAGGCCGAGCGCGCGATCCGACTTGCGGCACGCCACGTGGGCGTCCGCCGGCCGCGCCGGTCGACCGCGAAACCGATTTCTCAAAGACCA
>NW_026061545.1:17500-25200 GCF_024217435.2 Syngnathus scovelli
GGGCGGGAGGAGGCAGCCTCCCGCAGGTGGAACTTAGTCGTTGGAGGATGACAGCGGGCGTGCGTAAGAGGCTCGCCCGGGGATGCTGCCTCATCCCCGGGCGGCGGGCGGGAGGAGGCAGCCTCCCGCAAGTGGAACTTAGTTGTTGGAGGATGACAGCGGGCGTGCGTAATAGGCTCGCCCGGGGATGAGGCAGCATCCCCGGGCGGCGGGCGGGAGGAGGCAGCCTCCCGCAAGTGGAACTTAGTTGTTGGAGGATGACAGCGGGCGTGCGTAAGAGGCTCGTCCGGGGATGAGGCAGCATCCCCGGGCGGCGGGCGGGAGGAGGCAGCCTCCCGCAAGCGGAACTTAGTTGTTGGAGGATGACAGCGGGCGTGCGTAAGAGGCTCGTCCGGGGATGAGGCAGCATCCCCGGGCGGCGGGCGGGAGGAGGCAGCCTCCCGCAAGCGGAACTTAGTTGTTGGATGATGACAGCGGGCGTGCGTAAGAGGCTCGTCCGGGGATGAGGCAGCATCCCCGGGCGGCGGGCGGGAGGAGGCAGCCTCCCGCAAGCGGAACTTAGTCGTCGGAGGATGTCAGCGGGCGTGCGTAAGATAACGTATGTCCGCCTCTCGGTCACTCTGGCCGGGCGTGGGTGTGCGTCCGCGCCCGTCTTGTGAACCTCCAAGTGGAACTTAGTGATCGGAGGATGACACCGGGCGTGCGTAAGAGGCGCGTCCGGGGATGAGGCAGCATCCTCGGGCGTCAGCCGGGAGTAGGCAGCCTCCCCCAAGTGGAACGTAGCCTCCACTAAGTGGAACTCAGTCTCCGGAGGATGACAGCGGGCGTGCGTAAGAGGCGCGTCCGGGGATGAGGCAGCATCCTCGGACACCGGCCGGGAGCGCGCGGGCGCTGTGGAAGTAAGTACATCCGCTCCTGGTACCTAAAAATTCCTCCAGCGGCGGGCCCCGGGCCTAAACTTTCTCCGGGCCGCGCAACACGCACTTTCCGCCGGACACCGACGGAGGCAACGTCCCCCTCCTGCGGTGACAAAAAAAATCCACCCCTGGTACCTAAAAATTTCTCCAGCGGCGGGCCCCTGGCCTAAACTTTCTCCGGCCCGCGCAACACGCACTTTCCGTCGGACACGGACGGAGGCAACGTCCCCCTCCTGCGGTGACAAAAAAAATCCACCCCTGGTACCTAAAAATTTCTCCAGCGGCGGGCCCCTGGCCTAAATTTTCTCCGGCCCGCGCAACACGCACTTTGCGCCGGACGCCGGTCCCAAACCACCACCGCCGACCGCCACAAGGCGACAGCCACCATCCCCAAGCGCCATCCCCGACCGCCACAAGGCGACCGCCACAAGGCGACCGCCACAAGGCGACAGCCACCATCCCCAAGCGCCATCCCCGACCGCCACAAGGCGACCGCCACCAGCCGACCGCCACAAGGCGACAGCCACCATCCCCAAGCGCCATCCCCAAGCGCCACCCCCGACCGCCACCAGCCGACCGCCACCAGCCGACCGCCACCAGCCGACCGCCACCAGCCGACAGCCACCATCCCCAAGCGCCACCCCCGACCGCCGCCCCCCGACCGCCACAAGGCGACCGCCACCAGCCGACCGCCACAAGGCGACAGCCACCATCCCCAAGCGCCACCCCCGACCGCCACCCCCCGACCGCCACCAGCCGACCGCCACCAGCCGACCGCCACCAGCCGACCGCCACAAGGCGACAGCCACCATCCCCAAGCGCCATCCCCGACCGCCACCCCCCGACCGCCACAAGGCGACAGCCACCATCCCCAAGCGCCATCCCCGACCGCCACCCCCCGACCGCCACCAGCCGACCGCCACCAGCCGACCGCCACAAGGCGACAGCCACCATCCCCAAGCGCCATCCCCGACCGCCACAAGGCGACCGCCACAAGGCGACCGCCACCAGCCGACCGCCACAAGGCGACAGCCACCATCCCCAAGCGCCATCCCCGACCGCCACAAGGCGACCGCCACAAGGCGACCGCCACCAGCCGACCGCCACAAGGCGACAGCCACCATCCCCAAGCGCCATCCCCGACCGCCACCCCCCGACCGCCACCAGCCGACCGCCACCAGCCGACAGCCACCATCCCCAAGCGCCATCCCCAAGCGCCACCCCCGACCGCCACCAGCCGACCGCCACCAGCCGACCGCCACCAGCCGACCGCCACCAGCCGACAGCCACCATCCCCAAGCGCCATCCCCAAGCGCCACCCCCGACCGCCACCAGCCGACAGCCACCAGCCGACCGCCACCAGCCGACCGCCACCGGCCGTTCGCGGTGTGCGCCGCCGTTCCCCAAGCACCCTCCGGGACGAAGCCGGAGCCAGAGAATAGCAGCGGTGGTGCGTAAAAGCTGCGGCCGGGCCTCGCGGAAGGTCCCCGGGCGGCGAGCTGCGGAGCCCCGGCCTCCAGCTTCCACCAGGTAATAGGACCGGGCGCGCGTAAAAGCTGCGGCCGGGCCTCGCGGAAGGTCCTCGGGCATCCAGCGAGATCACACGGCCCCCACCGGAGGCGGCTAGCGCCTCCGTAGAGTAGTACCGGCCCGTGGAAGCGGCCGCCCGTCAGCCTGCGTTGCCGCTGGTCGAAAAATGCACTAAGTGCCAAACCCCATTCATTTACAACGGCGTGTCCGCCAGAGGGCGCACTTCCCCCGGCGGACCAGCCGGCGGGGCTCGTTAGAGAGTGTATCCGCCTGGCAGTGCCTCCTGGACGGCCTGTATTCCGGACCGCGACCGCTAACTTACGGGAGCCTAAACGGCCCGCGGACCAGCCGGCGGGTCCTCCGTGAAAGCCTATCCGCCTGGCGGTGCCTCCTGGCCGGCCTGGATTCCGGACCGCGACCGCTCACTCGCGGGACCCTAAACGGCCCGCGGACCAGCCGGCGGGTCCTCCGTGAAAGCCTATCCGCCTGGCGGTGCCTCCTGGCCGGCCTGGATTCCGGACCGCCACCGCTCACTCGCGGGACCCTAAACGGCCCGCGGACCAGCCGGCGGCTCCTCCGTGAAAGCCTATCCGCCTGGCGGTGCCTCCTGGCCGGCCTGGATTCCGGACCGCCACCGCTCACTCGCGGGACCCTAATCGGCCCGCGGACCAGCCGGCGGATCCTCCGTGAAAGCCTATCCGCCTTCGCCGGTTCCCCGGCCGGCCACGGGTGGCGAGAATCCGGCCTCCTCGCCCGGAGCGCGCTTCGACTTGGGCGAAAAATGCACCAAGTGCCAAACCCCATTCATTTACAACGGCGTGTCCGCCAGAGGGCGCACTTCCTCCGGCCGGCGGGGCTCGTTAGAGAGCGCGTCCGCCTTGGCCGGTTCCCCGGCCGGCCACGGGTGGCGAGAATCCGGCCTCCTCGCCCGGAGCGCGCTTCGACTTGGGCGAAAAATGCACTAAGTGCCAAACCCCATTCATTTACAACGGCGTGTCCGCCAGAGGGCGCACTTCCTCCGGCCGGCGGGGCTCGTTAGAGAGCGCGTCCGCTTTCGCCGGTTCCCCGGTCGGCCGCGAACGGCGAAAAGCCGGCCTCTTCCCCCGGAGCCCGGTGGGCGAATTTTTTTTTTTTTTTTTTTTTTCAAAGTGCCAACGGCTCTCGCGCCGCGCTGCGTCCGCCTTCGCCGGTTCCCCGGTCGGCCCGAACGAGCGAAAATTCGGCCTCTTGCCCCGGAGCCCGGTCGGCGAATTATTTATTTATTTATTTATTTATTTATTTATTTATTTATTTATTTATTTTTCCAAAGTGCCAACGGCTCTCGCGCCGCGATGCGTCCGCCTTCGCCGGTTCCCCGGTCGGCCACGAACGGCCAAAAATCGGCCTCTCCCCCCGGAGCCCGGTCGGCGAATTATTATTTATTTATTTATTTATTTATTTATTTATTTTTCCAAAGTGCCAACGGCTCTCGCGCCGCGATGCGTCCGCCTTCGCCGGTTCCCCGGTCGGCCACGAAGTATTGCGCATGATTATACGCGATGTTAATATTTATTTAATTATTAAATAAATACATACATGTGTTTATTAATAATATACGCGATGTTAATATTTATTTAATTATTACCTATATTATGAATAAACTAACGGTGATTTTACACGATTTGACTACATACGTGACCGTGAGATAGTGCCGAGGGCTCCCGCGCCGTCACGCGTCCGCCTTGGCACGGGTCGCCCGCGGCAGCGAGCGTTCGGCTCGCGGGGGTCCGCGGGGTGTTATTAGGGAGTGCGGCAGCCGTGCCGAGGCTCCGGCCGGCCGCCGGAAGTCCCGCGGGGGAGCGTCGGAGCTCCGCGAGGCCGGCCGGGGAGCCTCTTAGTCATCGCCCGCGCTCGCGGTGGTCCCGGTCGCTTAAAGTGCCACGGGAGGCGTAGCGATGCGAGTGAGTGTGCGCCAAGTGCGAGAGGCGGTGCATTTACGCGCCGTGTCCGCGAGAGGGAGGCAATTCCCCGTTGCGACCTCCGGGAGATCAGCGGGCCGTTCAAATCGCTTAGCCGGGGTGCCGGGAGCCGAGTTAGGAGGGGGGCGCGCGGAGAACCGGCCGGAGGTCCCCTGGAAGCTCAGCGGGACGTGGGAAACGCTTGGCCGGGGTGCCGGAAGCCTCGGCCGGCTTAAAAGTGAGGAGGAAAGCGCGCGGAGAACCGGCCGGAGGTCCCCTGGAAGCTCAGCGGGCCGTGGGAAAAAAGCTCAGCCGGGGTGCCGGAAGCCTCGGCCGGCTTAAAACGTGAGGAGGAAAGCACCGGGAGAACCGGCTGGAGGTCTTCTGGAAGCTCAGCGGGCCGCCGAAAACGCGTAGCCGAGGTGCCGGGAGCCTCCTCGGGCGTCAAAAGTGAGGAGCGACGCACCCCCGAGAACCGCCTGGGTCCTCCAGCCACCGTTGAAAAAGACGTCGAGTCAGGCTACCTTAAGAGAGTCACAGCTACTCCCGCCGTTTACCCGCGCGGAGCGTCATCGCCTCCGCGAACCGTCAAAAATAAATAAATACATGAATAAATGTCAAGTGAGCCTACCTTAAGAGAGTCGTAGTTACTCCCGCCGTTCGGCCGCTCAAAGTGTCATCGGAAGCGGACCCACGCAAGTAAGTGTGCGCAAAGTGCGAGAGGTGGTGTTTTTACTCGCCGCGTCCGCCAGAGGGAGGCAATTCCCCGCCGCGACGGCACGGGCAGCTTCCGAGCGTCTCCCCGAGCGCTCGGAAGTCCGTGCGGGGGGGAGATGAGAGCCGTGCGAGGTACCAGGTGGAGCCGGACGGCGCGGTGCTTCCAAGCAGCCGATCCGCTGGGCTTGGAGCTATTTTCGGCCGCCGGAGGTCCCGCGGAGGAGCGTCGGAGCTCCGCGAGGCCGGGGAGCCTCTCGGTAATCACCCGGGGCCGGCGGAGCGTTATTCGGCCGCTCTGCGCGCGCGCGCACGGCCTCCCGGCGGTGCCGGGGGGTGGTGCGCGAGCGCGCCGGCCGCCGGAGGTCCCGCGGAGGAGCGTCGGAGCTCCGCGAGGCCGGGGAGCCTCTCGGTAATCACCCGGGGCCGGCGGAGCGTTATTCGGCCGCTCTGCGCGCGCGCGCACGGCCTCCCGGCGGTGCCGGGGGGTGGTGCGCGAGCGCGCCGGCCGCCGGAGGTCCCGCGGAGGAGCGTCGGAGCTCCGCGAGGCCGGGGAGCCTCTCGGTAATCACCCGGGGCCGGCGGAGCGTTATTCGGCCGCTCTGCGCGCGCGCGCACGGCCTCCCGGCGGTGCCGGGGGGTGGTGCGCGAGCGCGCCGGCCGCCGGAGGTCCCGCGGAGGAGCGTCGGAGCTCCGCGAGGCCGGGGAGCCTCTCGGTAATCACCCGGGGCCGGCGGAGCGTTATTCGGCCGCTCTGCGCGCGCGCGCACGGCCTCCCGGCGGTGCCGGGGGGTGGTGCGCGAGCGCGCCGGCCGCCGGAGGTCCCGCGGAGGAGCGTCGGAGCTCCGCGAGGCCGGGGAGCCTCTCGGTAATCACCCGGGGCCGGCGGAGCGTTATTCGGCCGCTCTGCGCGCGCGCGCACGGCCTCCCGGCGGTGCCGGTCGCCTCCGCGAACCGCCAAAATAAATGTCAAGTGAGCCTACCTTAAGAGAGTCACAGTTACTCCCGCCGTTTACCCGCGCGGAGCGTCATCGCCTCCGCGAACCGTCAAAAATAAATAAATACATGAATAAATAAATGTCAAGTGAGCCTACCTTAAGAGAGTCACAGTTACTCCCGCCGTTTACCCGCGCGGAGCGTCATCGCCTCCGCGAACCGTCAAAAATAAATAAATACATAAATAAATAGTCAAGTGAGCCTACCTTAGGAGAGTCGCAGTTACTCCCGCCGTTCGGCCGCTTAAAGTGCCACGGGAGGCGTAGCAATGCGAGTGAGTGTGCGCCAAGTGCGAGAGGCGGTGTATTTACTCGCCGTGTCCGCGAGAGGGAGGTAACTCCCCGTTGCGACCTCCGGGAGAGCAACGGGCCGCCGAAAACGCTCAGCCGAGGTGCTGGAAGCCTCGGCCGGCTCGCAAAGCGAGGCGCGAGGCACCGGGAGAACCGGCTGGAGGTCCCCTGGAAGCTCAGCGGGCCGTGGGAAACGCTCGGCCGAGGTGCTGGAAGCCTCGGCCGGCTCACAAAGCGAGGCGGGAGGCACCGGGAGAACCGGCTGGAGGTCCCTCGGAAGCTCAGCGGGCCGTGGAGAAAGCTTAGCCGGGGTGCTGGAAGCCTCGGCCGGCTCACAAAGCGAGGCGCGAGGCACCGGGAGAACCGGCTGCAGGTCCCCTGGAAGCTCAGCGGGCCGTGGAGAAAGCTTAGCCGGGGTGCTGGAAGCCTCGGCCGGCTCACAAAGCGAGGCGCGAGGCACCGGGAGAACCGGCTGGAGGTCCCTCGGAAGCTCAGCGGGCCGTGGAGAAAGCTTAGCCGGGGTGCCGGAAGCCTCGGCCGGCTTAAAATGTGAGGAGGAAACCGGCTGGACGTCTTCTGGAAGATCAGCGGGCCGTGGAAAATGCTAAGCCGAGGTGCTGGTTGTCGAATAAGGCTCCGCCATCTCGTAGAAGGTGCTAATAAAGTTCATATCCGCTCGGCTGGAGGTAATTGGCCAGCGGACCGGCCGGCGGGACCTCCGTGACCGCCTATCCGCCTGCCGGTGGCTGCTGGCCGGCGTGCATTCCGGGCCGCGACCGCTAACTTACGGGACCCTAAATGGCCCGCGGACCAGCTGGCGGGACCTCCGTGACAGCCTACCCGCCTGGCGGTGGCTGCTGGCCGGCGTGGATTCCGGGCCGCGACCGCTCACTTACGGGACCCTAATTGGCCCGCGGACCAGCTGGCGGGACCTCCGTGACAGCCTACCCGCCTCCCGGTGGCTGCTGGCCGGCGCGGATTCCGGGCCGCGACCGCTAACTTACGGGACCCCAATTGGCCCGCGGACCAGCCGGCGGGACCCCCGTGACCGCCTATCCGCCTTGGCCGGTTCCCCGGCCGGCCACGGATGGCGAGAATCCGGCCTCCTCGCCCGGAGCGCTCGTCGGCTTCGGCGAAAAATGCACTAAGTGCCAAACCCCATTCATTTACAATGGCGTGTCCGCCAGAGGGCGCAGTTCCCCCCGCGGACCAGCCGGCGGGACCTCCGTGACCGCCTATCCGCCCGCGCTGGTTCCCCGGCCGGCGCGAATTCCGGGCCGCGACCGCTAAATTACGGGACCCAAATTGGCCCGCGG
>NW_026061546.1:0-22500 GCF_024217435.2 Syngnathus scovelli
GGCGGGAAGCTGCGCTCCGTCCGAGTCAGACTCGGTCGTCGCGGCCCGGCTGAGGCTCGCTCTTGTCGAGGGGCGCGGCGCTGCGCCGGCGACTTTGCCCGCGCGAGGCACGCTTTGCGATGGCCCGAGGCGGGAAGCTGCGCCCCGTCCGAGTCAGACTCGGTCGTTGCGGCCCGCCCGGTCACGCGATGCGGCCAGGATGCGGAGTTTTGCCGGCGCTGGGGGGATCCGGAAGGACGAAGGGGCGACGGTGGCGGTCACAGCTCGTCGCCTCCGTGACCCAGACGGGACTGTGCGCACCCCGAGTCAGACTCGGTTCGGCGCGGCCCGCTGCGGCCGGCTGGCGAGGGTGAGATGTGGGCCATTGCCGCGCTCCGACGAACCGTTCCGGGGGGCTGGTGACGTCGCGCGTTCGGCGCTGATGCTGCGACCGGGAGGGAAGCTGCGCCCCGTCCGAGTCAGACTCGGTCGTTGCGGCCCCCCCGAGCCCGCACGCCTCACGCGGAGGGGTCATACGCCCCGGCGGCCACGATAGACGCCTCCCGCTTCGCGGTGGTCGGGAAGGCGTGTGCGGATATGTGCGGAGGTTGGGACTCGGGCGTGGTCTTTGAGAAATCGGTTTCGCGGTCGACCGGCGCGGCCGGCGGACGCCCACGTGGCGTGCCGCAAGTCGGATCGCGCGCTCGGCCTCCGTGGATGGCCTCTGGGTGAGGTTGAGCCGGGGCGTCTCGGTTTCGCTGCCGTACGGTTCGCGCTAGGCCTGCGCGGGCGGCGCGGGGCGCGCGCTCGCGCGGCGGCCGTAGCGCTGGAGTGCGACCCGCAAGTGGGGAGGAACCGTCCACCCAACGCCGGCGGTAGCCGGGGCGGTGGGGGCCCTACCAAGGCGGGTCATGGGCGCATGTCGGTCAGGTTATAAGAGTGTTTTTTTTCGCTCCGGGCTAGAGCCGGGTGAGGTCGTCTCGAACCACGTGCCTGAAGGCCGCCTCGCGCCGGATTCGGCCCCGCTCATTCGTCGGAGTGACCGCCCGACGCGGGCATCGCTAGATTAGCCGTGGCCCCGATCCTTCCCCATCGACAGCCTTTCGCCCCCTGTGCTCCGGCCTGTTAATAGAGGCGGCCGGTACCCCTTCCTTGGATGAGAGAGAATCCTTAACGGACCATTCGCAGATTTTCGCCCGGCCTCTGTTTACCGAGGCGGCCGGTACCTCCGTCTGCCTTGGATGGACCGCATCCGCAGATTTTCGTCCGGCCTTAGCTTAAGGAGACGGCCGTTGCCTCCACACCTTGGAGATGATATTCGCTCCGGGCTAGAGCCGGGTGAGGTCGTCTCGAACCACGTGCCTGAAGGCCGCCTACGCCGGATTCGGCCCCGCTCATTCGTCGGAGTGACCGCCCGACGCGGGCATCGCTAGATTAGCCGTGGCCCCGATCCTTCCCCATCGACAGCCTTTCGCCCCCTTCGCTCCGGCCTCTGAGGCGGCCGGTACCCCTTTCTTGGATGAGACAGAACCCTTGACGGGCCGTTCGCAGATTTTTGCCCGGGCTTTATTTACCGAGGCGGCCGGTACCTCCGTCTGCCTTGGATGGACCGCATCCGCAGATTTTCGTCCGGCCTTAGCTTAAGGAGACGGCCGTTGCCTCCACACCTTGGAGATGATATTCGCTCCGGGCTAGAGCCGGGTGAGGTCGTCTCGAACCACGTGCCTGAAGGCCGCCTACGCCGGATTCGGCCCCGCTCATTCGTCGGAGTGACCGCCCGACGCGGGCATCGCTAGATTAGCCGTGGCCCCGATCCTTCCCCATCGACAGCCTTTCGCCCCCTTCGCTCCGGCCTCTGAGGCGGCCGGTACCCCTTTCTTGGATGAGACAGAACCCTTGACGGGCCGTTCGCAGATTTTTGCCCGGGCTTTATTTACCGAGGCGGCCGGTACCTCCGTCTGCCTTGGATGGACCGCATCCGCAGATTTTCGTCCGGCCTTAGCTTAAGGAGACGGCCGTTGCCTCCGATCCTCCGGGCTAGAGCCGGGTGAGGTCGTCTCGAACCACGTGCCTGAAGGCCGCCTACGCCGGATTCGGCCCCGCTCATTCGTCGGAGTGACCGCCCGACGCGGGCATCGCTAGATTAGCCGTGGCCCCGATCCTTCCCCATCGACAGCCTTTCGCCCCCTGTACTCCGGCCTGTTAATAGAGGCGGCCGGTACCCCCACCTTGGATGAGCCAGAATCCTTGACGGACCATTCGCAGATTTTTGCCCGGGCTTTGTTTACCGAGGCGGCCGGTACCTCCGTCTGCCTTGGATGGACCGCATCCGCAGATTTTCGTCCGGCCTTAGCTTAAGGAGACGGCCGTTGCCTCCGATCCTCCGGGCTAGAGCCGGGTGAGGTCGTCTCGAACCACGTGCCTGAAGGCCGCCTCGCGCCGGATTCGGCCCCGCTCATTCGTCGGAGTGACCGCCCGACGCGGGCATCGCTAGATTAGCCGTGGCCCCGATCCTTCCCCATCGACAGCCTTTCGCCCCCTGTACTCCGGCCTGTTAGTAAGGCGGCCGGTACCCCCTTTCTTGGATGAGCCAGAATCCTTGACGGACCGTTCGCAGATTTTTGCCCGGCCTGTGTTTAAGGAGGCGGCCGGTACCTCCTTCCTTGGATGACCCACTACCCTTGACGGGCCCATTCGCAGATTTTTGCCCGGCCTGTTAATAGAGGCGGCCGGTACCCCCTTTCTTGGATGACCTACTACCCTTGACGGGCCATTCGCAGATTTTTGCCCGGCCTGTGTTTAAGGAGGCGGCCGGTACCTCCTTCCTTGGATGACCCACTACCCTTGACGGGCCCATTCGCAGATTTTTGCCCGGCCTGTTAATAGAGGCGGCCGGTACCCCCTTTCTTGGATGACCTACTACCCTTGACGGGCCATTCGCAGATTTTTGCCCGGCCTGTGTTTAAGGAGGCGGCCGGTACCTCCTTCCTTGGATGACCCACTACCCTTGACGGGCCCATTCGCAGATTTTTGCCCGGCCTGTTAATAGAGGCGGCCGGTACCCCCTTTCTTGGATGACCTACTACCCTTGACGGGCCATTCGCAGATTTTTGCCCGGCCTGTGTTTAAGGAGGCGGCCGGTACCTCCTTCCTTGGATGACCTTCTACCCTTGACGGGCCATTCGTGGATTTTTGCCCGGCCTGTGTTTAGGGAGGCGACCGGTCCTCCGTAACTTGATCGGATTTCCCTTCCGGCCTGAGTTTATGGAGGCGGCCGGTCCTCCGTAGCTTGATTGGATTTCCCTTCCGGCCTGTGTTTATGGAGGCGGCCGGTCCTCCGTAGCTTGATTGGATTTCCCTTCCGGCCTGAGTTTATGGAGGCGGCCGGTCCTCCGTAGCTTGATCGGATTTCCCTTCCAGCCTGTGTTTAAGGAGGCGGCTGGTCCTCCCCGGTCGGTTGCCAAGCGACCGGGACCCGCAAGTGGGCAGGAACCGTCCACCCAACGCCGGCGAGCCGGGGCCGGTGGGGGCCCTACCAAGGCGGGTCTAACTTCAGGCGGTGCAAACGGGGGAGGGGGGTAAGGACGGCTGCCGGGAGCAGACAGCCGTCCCCGGGAGGGGGTAGTAGCTTCGCGGCGGCCGCCGGGAGCAGACGGCCGTCCGCGGATTCTGCCAATGCCTGTAGGACTTTGAATATTTCACAGCCGTGCTGTGGCACTTAGAAAATTTTTCAGAGATGTGGCACTTAGAAAGTTTTTCAGAGATGTGGCACTTAGAAATTTTTTCAGAGATGTGGCACTTAGAAATTTTTTGAGAGATGTGGCACTTAGAAATTTTTTGAGAGATGTGGCACTTTGAAAATTTTTGAGAAATGTGGCACTTAGAAAATTTTCTCTCTCTCTCTCTGGAAGTGCCGTGCCTTCTTCAGTTCTGCTATCCGAGCAGGGGACGCTTGCTGGCGGCCGTTACCAGCGCTCGGACCAGGCCCAATTGATTTGCATGGAAAACAATTGCGTCCCCCATGCTCGTTCTGACTATATTTTGCGAAAGGGGGGTAAAGTGATGAGTACACTAAGTGGGGGGACCAACCCATGTACTCTAGAAAAAGTACATGGGTTGACAAAAGACCAGTTGGTAATGCACCCCTGGTACCCCAACCCCTGGTACCTTTAGGCACTTAGAAAAAATTTCGCCCAAATTTGGAGGTCGCTCCAGGGGAAGAGGCCGAATTTTCGCCTATTACGGCCGACCGCGGGAACCAGCCGAGGCGGACGCTTTTCGGCGCAAGAGCCGTTGGCACTTAGAAAATATTCGCTAAACTTCAAAGGACCTCCAGGGGAAGAGGCCGAATTGTCACTTTTTCTGGCCGACATCGGGAACCAGCCGAGTCGGACTCTTTACGGCGGAGCAGCCGTTGGCACTTAGAAAATATTCGCCAAACTCGGCCGGACTTCCAGGGGAAGAGGCCGAATTGTCACTTGTTCTGCCCGACATCGGGAACCAGCCGAGTCGGACACTTTAAGGCGGAGCAGCCGTTGGCACTTAGAAAATATTCGCCAAACTTGAACGGACCTCCAGGGGAAGAGGCCGAATTTTCACCTGTTCTGGCCGACATCGGGAACCAGCCGAGTCGGACGCTTTAAGGCGGAGCAGCCGTTGGCACTTAGAAAATATTCGTTAAACTTGAAAGGACCTCCAGGGGAAGAGGCCGAATTGTCACTTGTTCTGGCCGACATCGGGAACCAGCCGAGTCGGACGCTTTACGGCGGAGCAGCCGTTGGCACTTAGAAAATATTCGCCAAAATGTTCCGGACCTCCAGGGGAAGAGGCCAAATTTTCACTTGTTCTGGCCGACTGGGTGAACCGGCCGAGGCGGACACTTTACGGCGGAGCAGCCGTTGGCACTTAGAAAATATTCGTTAAACTTCAACTGACCTCCAGGGGAAGAGGCCGAATTTTCACTTGTTCTGGCCGACATCGGGAACCAGCCAAGTCGGACCCTTTACGGCTGAGCAGCCGTTGGCACTTAGGAAATATTTGCCTTAACTCGGCCGGACTTCCAGGGGAAGAGGCCGGATTTTCACTTGTTCTGGCCGACATCGGGAACCAGCCGAGTCGGACACTTAAAGGCTGAGCAGCCGTTGGCACTTAGGAAATATTTGCCTTAACTCGGCCGGACTTCCAGGGGAAGAGGCCGAATTTTCACTTGTTCTGGCCGACATCGGGAACCAGCCGAGTCGGACGCTTTACGGCGGAGCAGCCGTTGGCACTTAGAAAATATTCGTTAATCTTGAACGGACCTCCAGGGGAAGAGGCCGAATTTTCACTTGTTCTGGCCGACATCGGGAACCAGCCGAGTCGGACTCTTTACGGCGGAACAGCCGTTGGCACTTAGGAAATATTCGCCGAACTCGGCCGGACTTCCAGGGGAAGAGGCCGATTTTTCACTTGTTCTGGCCGACATCGGGAACCAGCCGAGTCGGACTCTTTACGGCGGAGCAGCCGTTGGCACTTAGGAAATATTTGCCAAAATGTTCCGGACCTCCAGGGGAAGAGGCCGAATATTCACTTGTTCTGGCCGACATCGGGAACCAGCCGAGTCGGACACTTTACGGCGGAGCAGCCGTTGGCACTTAGGAAATATTCGTTAAACTTCAACTGACCTCCAGGGGAAGAGGCCGAATTTTCACTTGTTCTGGCCGACATCGGGAACCAGCCGAGTCGGTCTCTTTACGGCGGAGCAGCCGTTGGCACTTAGGAAATATTCGCCGAACTTGGCCGGACTTCCAGGGGAAGAGGCCGGATTTTCACTTGTTCTGGCCGACATCGGGAACCAGCCGAGTCGGACACTTTACGGCGGAGCAGCCGTTGGCACTTAGGAAATATTCGCCAAAATGTTCCGGACCTCCAGGGGAAGAGGCCGAATTTTCGCTCGTTCGGGCCGACATCGGGAACCAGCCGAGTCGGACACTTTAAGGCTGAGCAGCCGTTGGCACTTAGGAAATATTCGCCTTAACTCGGCCGGACTTCCAGGGGAAGAGGCCGGATTTTCACTTGTTCTGGCCGACATCGGGAACCAGCCGAGTCGGACTCTTTACGGCGGAACAGCCGTTGGCACTTAGGAAATATTCGCCGAACTCGGCCGGACTTCCAGGGGAAGAGGCCGATTTTTCACTTGTTCTGGCCGACATCGGGAACCAGCCGAGTCGGACCCTTTACGGCGGAACAGCCGTTGGCACTTAGGAAATATTCGCCTTAACTCGGCCGGACTTCCAGGGGAAGAGGCCGGATTTTCACTTGTTCTGGCCGACATCGGGAACCAGCCGAGTCGGACTCTTTACGGCGGAACAGCCGTTGGCACTTAGGAAATATTCGCCGAACTCGGCCGGACTTCCAGGGGAAGAGGCCGATTTTTCACTTGTTCTGGCCGACATCGGGAACCAGCCGAGTCGGACCCTTTACGGCGGAACAGCCGTTGGCACTTAGGAAATATTCGCCTTAACTCGGCCGGACTTCCAGGGGAAGAGGCCGGATTTTCACTTGTTCTGGCCGACATCGGGAACCAGCCGAGTCGGACTCTTTACGGCGGAACAGCCGTTGGCACTTAGGAAATATTCGCCGAACTCGGCCGGACTTCCAGGGGAAGAGGCCGATTTTTCACTTGTTCTGGCCGACATCGGGAACCAGCCGAGTCGGACCCTTTACGGCGGAACAGCCGTTGGCACTTAGGAAATATTTGCCTTAACTCGGCCGGACTTCCAGGGGAAGAGGCCGGATTTTCACTTGTTCTGGCCGACATCGGGAACCAGCCGAGTCGGACTCTTTACGGCGGAACAGCCGTTGGCACTTAGGAAATATTCGCCGAACTCGGCCGGACTTCCAGGGGAAGAGGCCGATTTTTCACTTGTTCTGGCCGACATCGGGAACCAGCCGAGTCGGACTCTTTACGGCGGAACAGCCGTTGGCACTTAGGAAATATTTGCCTTAACTCGGCCGGACTTCCAGGGGAAGAGGCCGGATTTTCACTTGTTCTGGCCGACATCGGGAACCAGCCGAGTCGGACTCTTTACGGCGGAACAGCCGTTGGCACTTAGGAAATATTCGCCGAACTCGGCCGGACTTCCAGGGGAAGAGGCCGATTTTTCACTTGTTCTGGCCGACATCGGGAACCAGCCGAGTCGGACCCTTTACGGCGGAACAGCCGTTGGCACTTAGGAAATATTTGCCTTAACTCGGCCGGACTTCCAGGGGAAGAGGCCGGATTTTCACTTGTTCTGGCCGACATCGGGAACCAGCCGAGTCGGACTCTTTACGGCGGAACAGCCGTTGGCACTTAGGAAATATTCGCCGAACTCGGCCGGACTTCCAGGGGAAGAGGCCGATTTTTCACTTGTTCTGGCCGACATCGGGAACCAGCCGAGTCGGACTCTTTACGGCGGAACAGCCGTTGGCACTTAGGAAATATTCGTTAATCTTGAACGGACCTCCAGGGGAAGAGGCCGAATTTTCACTTGTTCTGGCCGACATCGGGAACCAGCCGAGTCGGACGCTTTACGGCGGAGCAGCCGTTGGCACTTAGGAAATATTTGCCTTAACTCGGCCGGACTTCCAGGGGAAGAGGCCGAATTTTCACTTGTTCTGGCCGACATCGGGAACCAGCCGAGTCGGACCCTTTAAGGCTGAGCAGCCGTTGGCACTTAGGAAATATTTGCCTTAACTCGGCCGGACTTCCAGGGGAAGAGGCCGATTTTTCACTTGTTCTGGCCGACCGGGGGAACCAGCCGAGTCGGACACTTTACGGCGGAGCAGCCGTTGGCACTTAGGAAATATTCGCCAAAATGTTCCGGACCTCCAGGGGAAGAGGCCGAATTTTCACTTGTTCTGGCCGACCGGGGGAACCAGCCGAGGCGGACACTTTACGGCGGAGCAGCCGTTGGCACTTTGAAAATATTCGCCAAAATGTTCCGGACCTCCAGGGGAAGAGGCCGAATTTTCACTTGTTCTGGCCGACCGGGGGAACCAGCCGAGGCGGACACTTTACGGCGGAGCAGCCGTTGGCACTTTGAAAATATTCGCCAAAATGTTCCGGACCTCCAGGGGAAGAGGCCGAATTTTCGCTCGTTCGGGCCGACCGGGAGAACCAGCCGAGGCGGACACTTTACGGCGGTTGAGCCGTTGGCACTTAGAAATTATTCAGACTTCCATAAACACACATCGGCCTTTTGCCGTCACTGCCCGGGATGGGCACCGTGGTAGCTAGGACAGTTCGTGTGACAGCTTCCGCTGGCACTTAGACAATTTTTAAAATGAAAATAAACAGTTCTGCACATACGTGCCGACTATATTTTGCGAAAGGGGGGTAAAGTGATGAGTACACTAAGTGGGGGGACCAAGTACATAAAGCCTACCCCTGGTACCTCAGAGAGGCCGAATTGACACATTTTGTGTCCGACCGCGGGAACCAGACGAGGCGGACGCTTTTCGGCGCAAGAGCCGTTGGCACTTAGAAAATATTCGTTAATCTTGAACGGACCTCCAGGGGAAGAGGCCGAATTTTCACTTGTTCTGGCCGACATCGGGAACCAGCCGAGTCGGACGCTTTACGGCGGAGCAGCCGTTGGCACTTTGAAAATATTCGTTAAACTTCAACTGACCTCCAGGGGAAGAGGCCGAATTTTCACTTGTTCTGGCCGACATCGGGAACCAGCCGAGTCGGACGCTTTACGGCGGAGCAGCCGTTGGCACTTAGAAAATATTCGTTAAACTTCAACTGACCTCCAGGGGAAGAGGCCGAATTTTCACTTGTTCTGGCCGACATCGGGAACCAGCCGAGTCGGACGCTTTACGGCGGAGCAGCCGTTGGCACTTAGAAAATATTCGTTAATCTTGAACGGACCTCCAGGGGAAGAGGCCGAATATTCACTTGTTCTGGCCGACATCGGGAACCAGCCGAGTCGGACGCTTTACGGCGGAGCAGCCGTTGGCACTTAGAAAATATTCGTTAATCTTGAACGGACCTCCAGGGGAAGAGGCCGAATATTCACTTGTTCTGGCCGACATCGGGAACCAGCCGAGTCGGACTCTTTACGGCGGAACAGCCGTTGGCACTTAGGAAATATTCGCCGAACTTGGCCGGACTTCCAGGGGAAGAGGCCGGATTTTCACTTGTTCTGGCCGACATCGGGAACCAGCCGAGTCGGACACTTTACGGCGGAGCAGCCGTTGGCACTTAGGAAATATTTGCCAAAATGTTCCGGACCTCCAGGGGAAGAGGCCGAATATTCACTTGTTCTGGCCGACATCGGGAACCAGCCGAGTCGGACACTTTAAGGCTGAGCAGCCGTTGGCACTTAGGAAATATTCGCCTTAACTCGGCCGGACTTCCAGGGGAAGAGGCCGGATTTTCACTTGTTCTGGCCGACATCGGGAACCAGCCGAGTCGGACACTTTAAGGCTGAGCAGCCGTTGGCACTTAGGAAATATTTGCCTTAACTCGGCCGGACTTCCAGGGGAAGAGGCCGGATTTTCACTTGTTCTGGACGACCGGGGGAACCGGCCGAGTCGGACACTTTACGGCGGAGCAGCCGTTGGCACTTAGGAAATATTTGCCAAAATGTTCCGGACCTCCAGGGGAAGAGGCCGGATTTTCACTTGTTCTGGCCGACATCGGGAACCAGCCGAGGCGGACACTTTACGGCGGAACAGCCGTTGGCACTTAGGAAATATTCGCCAAAATGTTCCGGACCTCCAGGGGAAGAGGCCGATTTTTCACTTGTTCTGGCCGACATCGGGAACCAGCCGAGTCGGACCCTTTACGGCGGAACAGCCGTTGGCACTTAGGAAATATTTGCCTTAACTCGGCCGGACTTCCAGGGGAAGAGGCCGGATTTTCACTTGTTCTGGCCGACATCGGGAACCGGCCGAGTCGGACACTTTAAGGCTGAGCAGCCGTTGGCACTTAGGAAATATTCGCCTTAACTCGGCCGGACTTCCAGGGGAAGAGGCCGGATTTTCACTTGTTCTGGCCGACATCGGGAACCAGCCGAGTCGGACACTTTAAGGCTGAGCAGCCGTTGGCACTTAGGAAATATTCGCCTTAACTCGGCCGGACTTCCAGGGGAAGAGGCCGGATTTTCACTTGTTCTGGCCGACATCGGGAACCAGCCGAGTCGGACTCTTTACGGCGGAACAGCCGTTGGCACTTAGGAAATATTTGCCTTAACTCGGCCGGACTTCCAGGGGAAGAGGCCGGATTTTCACTTGTTCTGGCCGACATCGGGAACCAGCCGAGTCGGACTCTTTACGGCGGAACAGCCGTTGGCACTTAGGAAATATTCGCCGAACTTGGCCGGACTTCCAGGGGAAGAGGCCGATTTTTCACTTGTTCTGGCCGACATCGGGAACCAGCCGAGTCGGACTCTTTACGGCGGAACAGCCGTTGGCACTTAGGAAATATTTGCCTTAACTCGGCCGGACTTCCAGGGGAAGAGGCCGAATTTTCACTTGTTCTGGCCGACATCGGGAACCAGCCGAGTCGGACTCTTTACGGCGGAACAGCCGTTGGCACTTAGGAAATATTCGCCGAACTTGGCCGGACTTCCAGGGGAAGAGGCCGATTTTTCACTTGTTCTGGCCGACATCGGGAACCAGCCGAGTCGGACCCTTTACGGCGGAACAGCCGTTGGCACTTGGGAAATATTTGCCTTAACTCGGCCGGACTTCCAGGGGAAGAGGCCGAATTTTCACTTGTTCTGGCCGACATCGGGAACCAGCCGAGTCGGACTCTTTACGGCGGAACAGCCGTTGGCACTTAGAAAATATTCGTTAAACTTCAACTGACCTCCAGGGGAAGAGGCCGAATTTTCACTTGTTCTGGCCGACATCGGGAACCAGCCGAGTCGGACTCTTTACGGCGGAACAGCCGTTGGCACTTAGAAAATATTCGTTAAACTTCAACTGACCTCCAGGGGAAGAGGCCGAATTTTCACTTGTTCTGGCCGACATCGGGAACCAGCCGAGTCGGACGCTTTTCGGCGGAGCAGCCGTTGGCACTTAGAAAATATTCGTTAATCTTGAACGGACCTCCAGGGGAAGAGGCCGAATTTCCACTTATTCTGGCCGACATCGGGAACCAGCCGAGTCGGACGCTTTACGGCGGAGCAGCCGTTGGCACTTAGGAAATATTTGCCTTAACTCGGCCGGACTTCCAGGGGAAGAGGCCGATTTTTCACTTGTTCTGGCCGACATCGGGAACCAGCCGAGTCGGACCCTTTACGGCGGAACAGCCGTTGGCACTTAGGAAATATTTGCCTTAACTCGGCCGGACTTCCAGGGGAAGAGGCCGATTTTTCACTTGTTCTGGCCGACATCGGGAACCAGCCGAGTCGGACTCTTTACGGCGGAACAGCCGTTGGCACTTAGGAAATATTCGCCAAAATGTTCCGGACCTCCAGGGGAAGAGGCCGAATTTTCACTTGTTCTGGCCGACCGGGGGAACCAGCCGAGGCGGACACTTTACGGCGGAGCACCCGTTGGCACTTAGAAAATATTCGCCAAAATGTTCCGGACCTCCAGGGAAAGAGGCCGAATTTTCGCTCGTTCGGGCCGACCGGGAGAACCGGCCGAGGCGGACACTTTACGGCGGTTGAGCCGTTGGCACTTAGAAATTATTCAGACTTCCATCAAACACACATCGGCCTTTTGCCGTCACTGCCCGGGATGGGCACCGTGGTAGCTCGGACAGTTCGTGTGACAGCTTCCGCTGGCACTTAGACAATTTTTAAAATGAAAATAAACAGTTCTGCACATACGTGCCGACTATATTTTGCGAAAGGGGGGTAAAGTGATGAGTACACTAAGTGGGGGGACCAAGTACATAAAGCCCTCCCCTGGTACCTCAGAGAGGCCGAATTGACACATTTTGTGTCCGACCGCGGGAACCAGCCGAGGCGGACGCTTTTCGGCGCAAGAGCCGTTGGCACTTAGAAAATATTCGTTAATCTTGAACGGACCTCCAGGGGAAGAGGCCGAATTTTCACTTGTTCTGGCCGACATCGGGAACCAGCCGAGGCGGACGCTTTTCGGCGCAAGAGCCGTTGGCACTTAGAAAATATTCGTTAATCTTGAACGGACCTCCAGGGGAAGAGGCCGAATTTTCACTTGTTCTGGCCGACATCGGGAACCAGCCGAGTCGGACGCTTTACGGCGGAGCAGCCGTTGGCACTTAGAAAATATTCGTTAATCTTGAACGGACCTCCAGGGGAAGAGGCCGAATTTTCACTTGTTCTGGCCGACATCGGGAACCAGCCGAGTCGGACGCTTTACGGCGGAGCAGCCGTTGGCACTTTGAAAATATTCGTTAAACTTCAACTGACCTCCAGGGGAAGAGGCCGAGTTTCCACTTGTTCTGGCCGACATCGGGAACCAGCCGAGTCGGACACCTTACGGCGGAAGAGCCGATGGCACTTAGAAAATATTCGTTAAACTTGAACGGACCTCCAGGGGAAGAGGCCGAATTTTCGCTTGTTCAGGCCGACCGGAGGAACCGGCCGAGTCGGACACCTTACGGCGGAAGAGCCGATGGCACTTAGAAAATATTCGTTAAACTTGACAGGACCTCCAGGGGAAGAGGCCGAATTTTCGCTCGTTCAGGCCGACCGGAGGAACCGGCCGAGTCGGACACCTTACGGCGGAAGAGCCGATGGCACTTAGAAAATATTCGTTAAACTTGACAGGACCTCCAGGGGAAGAGGCCGAATTTTCGCTCGTTCAGGCCGACCGGAGGAACCGGCCGAGTCGGACACATTACGGCGGAAGAGCCGATGGCACTTAGAAAATATTCGTTAAACTTGACAGGACCTCCAGGGGAAGAGGCCGAATTTTCGCTCGTTCAGGCCGACCGGAGGAACCGGCCGGGTCGGACACCTTACGGCGGAAGAGCCGATGGCACTTAGAAAATATTCGCCAAAATGTTCCGGACCTCCAGGGGAAGAGGCCGAATTTTCACTTGTTCAGGCCGACCGGAGGAACCGGCCGGGTCGGACACGTTACGGCGGAACAGCCGTTGGCACTTAGAAAATATTCGTCAAAGTCGTCCGGACCTCCAGGGGAAGAGGCCGAATTTTCGCTCGTTCGGGCCGACCGGAGGAACCGGCCGGGTCGGACACGTTACGGCGCAACAGCCGTTCGCACTTAGAAAATATTCGCCAAAGTCGTCCGGACCTCCAGGGGAAGAGGCCGAATTTTCGCTCGTTCGGGCCGACCGGAGGAACCGGCCGGGTCGGACACGTTACGGCGCAACAGCCGTTGGCACTTTGAAAATATTCGCCAAAATGTTCCGGACCTCCAGGGGAAGAGGCCGAATTTTCGCTCGTTCGGGCCGACCGGAGGAACCGGCCGGGTCGGACACGTTACGGCGCAACAGCCGTTGGCACTTTGAAAATATTCGCCAAAATGTTCCGGACCTCCAGGGGAAGAGGCCGAATTTTCGCTCGTTCGGGCCGACCGGAGGAACCGGCCGGGTCGGACACGTTACGGCGCAACAGCCGTTGGCACTTTGAAAATATTCGCCAAAATGTTCCGGACCTCCAGGGGAAGAGGCCGAATTTTCGCTCGTTCGGGCCGACCGGAGGAACCGGCCGGGTCGGACACTTTACGGCGCAACAGCCGTTGGCACTTTGAAAATATTCGCCAAAATGTTCCGGACCTCCAGGGGAAGAGGCCGAATTTTCGCTCGTTCGGGCCGACCGGGAGAACCAGCCGAGGCGGACACTTTACGGCGCAACAGCCGTTGGCACTTTGAAAATATTCGCCAAAATGTTCCGGACCTCCAGGGGAAGAGGCCGAATTTTCGCTCGTTCGGGCCGACCGGGAGAACCAGCCGAGGCGGACACTTTACGGCGGTTGAGCCGTTGGCACTTAGAAATTATTCAGACTTCCATCAAACACACATCGGCCTTTTGCCGTCACTGCCCGGGATGGGCACCGTGGTAGCTCGGACAGTTCGTGTGACAGCTTCCGCTGGCACTTAGAAAATTTTTAAAATGAAAATAAACAGTTCTGCACATACGTGCCGACTATATTTTGCGAAAGGGGGGTAAAGTGATGAGTACACTAACTGGGGGGACCAAGTACATAAAGCCTACCCCTGGTACCTCAGAGAGGCCGAATTTTCGAATTCTGAGGCCGAGCTGGGGAACCAGACGAGGCGGACACTTTTCCGAGCGAGAGCCGATGGCACTTAGAAAATTTTCGGCTAAGTCGGCAGGACTTCCAGAGCGAGAGGCCGAATATTCGTCATCTGTGGCCGACCGGGGAACCAGCGAAGGCGGATAGGCGGTCACGGATGTCCCGCCGGCTGGTCCGCGGGCCAATTTGGGTCCCGTAATTTAGCGGTCGCGGTCCGGAATCCACGCCGGCCGGGGAACCAGCGCAGGCGGATAGGCGGTCACGGAGGTCCCGCCGGCTGGTCCGCGGGCCAATTTTGGTCCCGTAAGTGAGCGGCCGCGGCCCGGAATACACGCCGACCGGGGAACCAGCGAAGGCGGATAGGCGGTCACGGAGGTCCCGCCGGCTGGTCCGCGGGCCAATTGGGGTCCCGTAAATTAGCGGTCGCGGCCCGGAATTCGCGCCGGCCGGGGAACCAGCGCAGGCGCATAGGCGGTCACGGAGGTCCCGCCGGCTGGTCCGCGGGCCAATCGGGGTCCCGTAAGTTAGCGGTCGCGGCCCGGAATTCGCGCCGGCCGGGGAACCAGCGCAGGCGGATAGGCGGTCACGGAGGTCCCGCCGGCTGGTCCGCGGGCCAATCGGGGTCCCGTAAGTTAGCGGTCGCGGCCCGGAATTCGCGCCGGCCGGGGAACCAGCGCAGGCGGATAGGCGGTCACGGAGGTCCCGCCGGCTGGTCCGCGGGCCAATCGGGGTCCCGTAAGTTAGCGGTCGCGGCCCGGAATTCGCGCCGGCCCGCAGCCACCACCAGGCGGATAGGCGGTCACGGAGGTCCCGCCGGCCGGTCCGCGGGGGGAACTGCGCCCTCTGGCGGACACGCTATTGTAAATGAATGGGGTTTGGCACTTAGTGCATTTTTCGCCGAAGCCGACGAGCGCTCCGGGCGAGGAGGCCGGATTCTCGCCATCCGTGGCCGGCCGGGGAACCGGCCAAGGCGGATAGGCGGTCACGGGGGTCCCGCCGGCTGGTCCGCGGGCCAATTGGGGTCCCGTAAGTTAGCGGTCGCGGCCCGGAATCCGCGCCGGCCAGCAGCCACCGGGAGGCGGATAGGCTGTCACGGAGGTCCCGCCGGCTGGTCCGCGGGCCATTTAGGGTCCCGTAGGTGAGCGGTCGCGGCCCGGAATCCAGGCCGGCCAGGAGGCACCGCCAGGCGGATAGGCGGTCACGGAGGTCCCGCCAGCTGGTCCGCGGGCCATTTATGGTCCCGTAAGTTAGCGGTCGCGGCCCGGAATCCACGCCGGCCAGGAGGCACCGGCAGGCGGATGGGCGGTCACGGAGGTCCCGCCAGCTGGTCCGCGGGCCGTTTAGGGTCCCGTAAGTTAGCGGTCGCGGCCCGGAATCCACGCCGGCCAGGAGGCACCGCCAGGCGGGTAGGCTGTCACGGAGGTCCCGCCAGCTGGTCCGCGGGCCAATTAGGGTCCCGTAAGTTAGCGGTCGCGGCCCGGAATCCGCGCCGGCCAGCAGCCACCGCCAGGCGGGTAGGCTGTCACGGAGGTCCCGCCGGCCGGTCCGCGGGCCAATCAGGGTCCCGTAAGTGAGCGGTCGCGGCCCGGAATGCACGCCGGCCAGCAGGCACCGCCAGGCGGATAGGCGGTCACGGAGGTCCCGCCGGCCGGTCCGCGGGCCAATCAGGGTCCCGTAAGTGAGCGGTCGCGGCCCGGAATGCACGCCGGCCAGGAGGCACCGCCAGGCGGATAGGCGGTCACGGAGGTCCCGCCGGCCGGTCCGCTGGCCAATTACCTCCAGCCGAGCGGATATGAACTTTATTAGCACCTTCTACGAGATGGCGGAGCCTTATTCGACAACCAGCACCTCGGCTTAGCATTTTCCACGGCCCGCTGATCTTCCAGAAGACGTCCAGCCGGTTTCCTCCTCACATTTTAAGCCGGCCGAGGCTTCCGGCACCCCGGCTAAGCTTTCTCCACGGCCCGCTGAGCTTCCAGAAGACCTCCAGCCGGTTCTCCCGGTGCTTTCCTCCTCACGTTTTAAGCCGGCCGAGGCTTCCGGCACCCCGGCTAAGCTTTTTCCCACACCCCGCTGAGCTTCCAGGGGACCTCCAGCCGGTTCTCCGCGCGCTTCCTCCTCACTTTTAAGCCGGCCGAGGCTCCAGGCACCCCGGCCAAGCGTTTCCCACGGCCCGCTGAGCTTCCAGGGGACCTCCAGCCGGTTCTCCCGGTGCCTCGCGCCTCGCTTTGTGAGCCGGCCGAGGCTTCCAGCACCTCGGCTGAGCGTTTCCCACGGCCCGCTGAGCTTCCAGGGGACCTCCAGCCGGTTCTCCCGGTGCCTCGCGCCTCGCTTTGCGAGCCGGCCGAGGCTTCCAGCACCTCGGCTGAGCGTTTTCGGCGGCCCGTTGCTCTCCCGGAGGTCGCAACGGGGAGTTACCTCCCTCTCGCGGACACGGCGAGTAAATACACCGCCTCTCGCACTTTGCGCGGGTAAACGGCGGGAGTAACTGTGACTCTCTTAAGGTAGGCTCACTTGACATTTATTTATTCATGTATTTATTTATTTTTGACGGTTCGCGGAGGCGATGACGCTCCGCGCGGGTAAACGGCGGGAGTAACTGCGACTCTCCTAAGGTATGCTCACTTGACTATTTATTCATGTATTTATTTATTTTTGACGGTTCGCGGAGGCGATGACGCTCCGCGCGGGTAAACGGCGGGAGTAACTGTGACTCTCTTAAGGTAGGCTCACTTGACATCTATTTACTTATGTATTTATTTATTTTTGACGGTTCGCGGAGGCGATGACGCTCCGCGCGGGTAAACGGCGGGAGTAACTGTGACTCTCTTAAGGTAGGCTCACTTGACATTTATTCATTTATGTACTTATTTATTTTTGACGGTTCGCGGAGGCGATGACGCTCCGCGCGGGTAAACGGCGGGAGTAACTGTGACTCTCTTAAGGTAGGCTCACTTGACATTTATTTTGGCGGTTCGCGGAGGCGCCGGGAGGCCGTGCGCGCGCGCGCAGAGCGGCCGAATAACGCTCCGCCGGCCCCGGGTGATTACCGAGAGGCTCCCCGGCCTCGCGGAGCTCCGACGCTCCTCCGCGGGACCTCCGGCGGCCGCGCGCGCTCGCGCACCACCCCCCGGCACCGCCGGGAGGCCGTGCGCGCGCGCGCAGAGCGGCCGAATAACGCTCCGCCGGCCCCGGGTGATTACCGAGAGGCTCCCCGGCCTCGCGGAGCTCCGACGCTCCTCCGCGGGACCTCCGGCGGCCGGCGCGCTCGCGCACCACCCCCCGGTGCTCCGGCGGCCCCGGGTGACGACTAAGAGGCTCCCCGGCCGGCCTCGCGGAGCTCCGGCGCTCCTCCGCGGGACTTCCAGCGGCCGGCGCGCTCACGCACCACCCCCCGGCACCACCCGGGAGGCCGTGCTCGCGCGCCAAGTGGCCGAAAATAGCTCCAAGCCCAGCGGATCGGCTGCTTGGAAGCACCGCGCCGTCCGGCTCCACCTGGTACCTCGCACGGCTCTCATCTCCCCCCCGCACGGACTTCCGAGCGCTCGGGGAGACGCTCGGAAGCTGCCGGTGCCGCCGCGGCGGGGAATTGCCTCCCTCTGGCGGACGCGGCGAGTAAAAACACCACCTCTCGCACTTTGCGCACACTTACTTGCGTGGGTCCGCTTCCGATGACACTTTGAGCGGCCAAACGGCGGGAGTAACTACGACTCTCTTAAGGTAGGCTCACTTGACATTTATTTATGTATTTATTTATTTTTGACGGTTCGCGGAGGCGATGACGCTCCGCGCGGGTAAACGGCGGGAGTAACTGTGACTCTCTTAAGGTAGCCTGACTCGACGTCTTTTTCAACGGTGGCTGGAGGACCCGGGCGGTTCTCGGGGGTGCGTCGCTCCTCACTTTTGACGCCCGAGGAGGCTCCCGGCACCTCGGCTACGCGTTTTCGGCGGCCCGCTGAGCTTCCAGAAGACCTCCAGCCGGTTCTCCCGGTGCTTTCCTCCTCACGTTTTAAGCCGGCCGAGGCTCCCGGCACCCCGGCCAAGCGTTTCCCACGGCCCGCTGAGCTTCCAGGGGACCTCCGGCCGGTTCTCCGCGCGCTTTCCTCCTCACTTTTAAGCCGGCCGAGGCTTCCGGCACCCCGGCCAAGCGTTTCCCACGTCCCGCTGAGCTTCCAGGGGACCTCCGGCCGGTTCTCCGCGCGCTTTCCTCCTCACATTTTAAGCCGGCCGAGGCTCCAGGCACCCCGGCTAAGCTTTCTCCACGGCCCGCTGAGCTTCCAGGGGACCTCCGGCCGGTTCTCCGCGCGCTTTCCTCCTCACTTTTAAGCCGGCCGAGGCTTCCGGCACCCCGGCCAAGCCTTTCCCACGGCCCGCTGAGCTTCCAGGGGACATCCAGCCGGTTCTCCGCGCGCCCCCCTCCTAACTCGACGCCCGAGGAGGCTCCAGGCACCCCGGCCGAGCCTTTTCGGCGGCCCGCTGATCTCCCGGAGGTCGCAACGGGGAATTGCCTCCCTCTCGCGGACACGGCGCGTAAATGCACCGCCTCTCGCACTTTGCGCACACTCACTCGCATCGCTACGCCTCCCGTGGCACTTTAAGCGACCGGGACCACCGCGAGCGCGGGCGATGACTAAGAGGCTCCCCGGCCGGCCTCGCGGAGCTCCGACGCTCCCCCGCGGGACTTCCGGCGGCCGGCCGGAGCCTCGGCACGGCTGCCGCACTCCCTAATAACACCCCGCGGACCCCCGCGAGCCGAACGCTCGCTGCCGCGGGCGACCCGTGCCAAGGCGGACGCGTGACGGCGCGGGAGCCCTCGGCACTATATCACGGTCACGTATGTAGTCAAATCGTGTAAAATCACCGTTAGTTTATTCATAATATAGGTAATAATTAAATAAATATTAACATCGCGTATATCATTAATAAACACATGTATGTATTTATTTAATAATTAAATAAATATTAACATCGCGTATAATCATGCGCAATACTTCGTGGCCGACCGGGGAACCGGCGAAGGCGGACGCATCGCGGCGCGAGAGCCGTTGGCACTTTGGAAAAATAAATAAATAAATAAATAAATAAATAATAATTCGCCGACCGGGCTCCGGGGGGAGAGGCCGATTTTTGGCCGTTCGTGGCCGACCGGGGAACCGGCGAAGGCGGACGCATCGCGGCGCGAGAGCCGTTGGCACTTTGGAAAAATAAATAAATAAATAAATAAATAAATAAATAATTCGCCGACCGGGCTCCGGGGCAAGAGGCCGAATTTTCGCTCGTTCGGGCCGACCGGGGAACCGGCGAAGGCGGACGCAGCGCGGCGCGAGAGCCGTTGGCACTTTGAAAAAAAAAAAAAAAAAAAAAAAAAAAATTCGCCCACCGGGCTCCGGGGGAAGAGGCCGGCTTTTCGCCGTTCGCGGCCGACCGGGGAACCGGCGAAAGCGGACGCGCTCTCTAACGAGCCCCGCCGGCCGGAGGAAGTGCGCCCTCTGGCGGACACGCCGTTGTAAATGAATGGGGTTTGGCACTTAGTGCATTTTTCGCCCAAGTCGAAGCGCGCTCCGGGCGAGGAGGCCGGATTCTCGCCACCCGTGGCCGGCCGGGGAACCGGCCAAGGCGGACGCGCTCTCTAACGAGCCCCGCCGGCCGGAGGAAGTGCGCCCTCTGGCGGACACGCCGTTGTAAATGAATGGGGTTTGGCACTTGGTGCATTTTTCGCCCAAGTCGAAGCGCGCTCCGGGCGAGGAGGCCGGATTCTCGCCACCCGTGGCCGGCCGGGGAACCGGCGAAGGCGGATAGGCTTTCACGGAGGATCCGCCGGCTGGTCCGCGGGCCGATTAGGGTCCCGCGAGTGAGCGGTGGCGGTCCGGAATCCAGGCCGGCCAGGAGGCACCGCCAGGCGGATAGGCTTTCACGGAGGTCCCGCCGGCTGGTCCGCGGGCCGATTAGGGTCCCGCGAGTGAGCGGTGGCGGTCCGGAATCCAGGCCGGCCCGGAGCCACCGCCAGGCGGATAGGCTTTCACGGAGGAGCCGCCGGCTGGTCCGCCGGGGGAAGTGCGCCCTCTGGCGGACACGCCGTTGTAAATGAATGGGGTTTGGCACTTTGTGCATTTTTCGACCAGCGGCAACGCAGGCTGACGGGCGGCCGCTTCCGCGGGCCGGCACTACTCTACGGAGGCGCTAGCCGCCTCCGGTGGGGGCCGTGTGATCTCGCTGGATGCCCGAGGACCTTCCGCCAGGCCCGGCCGCAGCTTTTGCGCGCGCCCGGTCCTATTACCTGGTGGAAGCTGGAGGCCGGGGCTCGGCAGCTCGCTGCCCGGGGACCCTCCGCGAGGCCCGGCCGCAGCTTTTACGCACGGCCGCTGCTATTCTCTGGCTCCGGCTTCGTCCCGGAGGGTGCTTGGGGAACGGCGGCGCACACCGCGAACGGCCGGTGGCGGTCGGCCGGTGGCGGTCGGCTGGTGGCGGTCGGCTGGTGGCGGTCGGGGGTGGCGCTTGGGGATGGCGCTTGGGGATGGTGGCTGTCGGCTGGTGGCGGTCGGCTGGTGGCGCTTGGGGATGGCGCTTGGGGATGGTGGCTGTCGGCTGGTGGCGGTCGGCTGGTGGCGGTCGCCTTGTGGCGGTCGGGGATGGCGCTTGGGGATGGTGGCTGTCGCCTTGTGGCGGTCGGCTGGTGGCGGTCGGCTGGTGGCGGTCGGGGGGTGGCGGTCGGGGGTGGCGCTTGGGGATGGTGGCTGTCGCCTTGTGGCGGTCGGCTGGTGGCGGTCGGCTGGTGGCGGTCGGGGGGTGGCGGTCGGGGGTGGCGCTTGGGGATGGTGGCTGTCGCCTTGTGGCGGTCGGCTGGTGGCGGTCGGCTGGTGGCGGTCGGCTGGTGGCGGTCGGGGGTGGCGCTTGGGGATGGTGGCTGTCGCCTTGTGGCGGTCGGCTGGTGGCGGTCGGCTGGTGGCGGTCGGGGGTGGCGCTTGGGGATGGTGGCTGTCGCCTTGTGGCGGTCGGCTGGTGGCGGTCGGCTGGTGGCGGTCGGGGGGTGGCGGTCGGGGGTGGCGCTTGGGGATGGTGGCTGTCGCCTTGTGGCGGTCGGCTGGTGGCGGTCGGCTGGTGGCGGTCGGCTGGTGGCGGTCGGGGGTGGCGCTTGGGGATGGTGGCTGTCGCCTTGTGGCGGTCGGCTGGTGGCGGTCGGCTGGTGGCGGTCGGGGGGTGGCGGTCGGGGGTGGCGCTTGGGGATGGTGGCTGTCGCCTTGTGGCGGTCGGCTGGTGGCGGTCGGCTGGTGGCGGTCGGGGGGTGGCGGTCGGGGGTGGCGCTTGGGGATGGTGGCTGTCGCCTTGTGGCGGTCGGCTGCTGGCGGTCGGCTGGTGGCGGTCGGCTGGTGGCGGTCGGGGGTGGCGCTTGGGGATGGTGGCTGTCGCCTTGTGGCGGTCGGCTGGTGGCGGTCGGCTGGTGGCGGTCGGGGGTGGCGCTTGGGGTTGGTGGCTGTCGCCTTGTGGCGGTCGGCTGGTGGCGGTCGGCTGGTGGCGCTTGGGGATGGTGGCTGTCGCCTTGTGGCGGTCGGCTGGTGGCGGTCGCCTTGTGGCGGTCGGGGATGGCGCTTGGGGATGGTGGCTGTCGCCTTGTGGCGGTCGGCGGTGGTGGTTTGGGACCGGCGTCCGGCGCAAAGTGCGTGTTGCGCGGGCCGGAGAAAATTTAGGCCAGGGGCCCGCCGCTGGAGAAATTTTTAGGTACCAGGGGTGGATTTTTTTTGTCACCGCAGGAGGGGGACGTTGCCTCCGTCCGTGTCCGACGGAAAGTGCGTGTTGCGCGGGCCGGAGAAAGTTTAGGCCAGGGGCCCGCCGCTGGAGAAATTTTTAGGTACCAGGGGTGGATTTTTTTTGTCACCGCAGGAGGGGGACGTTGCCTCCGTCGGTGTCCGGCGGAAAGTGCGTGTTGCGCGGCCCGGAGAAAGTTTAGGCCCGGGGCCCGCCGCTGGAGGAATTTTTAGGTACCAGGAGCGGATGTACTTACTTCCACAGCGCCCGCGCGCTCCCGGCCGGTGTCCGAGGATGCTGCCTCATCCCCGGACGCGCCTCTTACGCACGCCCGCTGTCATCCTCCGGAGACTGAGTTCCACTTAGTGGAGGCTAAGTTCCACTTGGGGGAGGCTGCCTACTCCCGGCTGACGCCCGAGGATGCTGCCTCATCCCCGGACGCGCCTCTTACGCACGCCCGGTGTCATCCTCCGATCACTAAGTTCCACTTGGAGGCTCACAAGACGGGAGCGGACGCACACCCACGCCCGGCCAGAGTGACCGAGAGGCGGACATACGTTATCTTACGCGCGCCCGCTAACATTCTCCAGA
>NW_026061547.1:5000-22500 GCF_024217435.2 Syngnathus scovelli
GCGGCCCGCTGCGGCCGGCTGGCGAGGTGAGATGTGGGCCATTGCCGCGCTCCCGACGAACCGTTCCGGGGGGCTGGTGACGTCGCGCGTTCGGCGCTGATGCTGCGACCGGGAGGGAAGCTGCGCCCCGTCCGAGTCAGACTCGGTCGTTGCGGCCCCCCCGAGCCCGCACGCCTCACGCGGAGGGGTCATACGCCCCGGCGGCCACGATAGACGCCTCCCGCTTCGCGGTGGTCGGGAAGGCGTGTGCGGATATGTGCGGAGGTTGGGACTCGGGCTTGGTCTTTGAGAAATCGGTTTCGCGGTCGACCGGCGCGGCCGGCGGACGCCCACGTGGCGTGCCGCAAGTCGGATCGCGCGCTCGGCCTCCGTGGATGGCCTCTGGGTGAGGTTGAGCCGGGGCGTCTCGGTTTCGCTGCCGTACGGTTCGCGCTAGGCCTGCGCGGGCGGCGCGGGGCGCGCGCTCGCGCGGCGGCCGTAGCGCTGGAGTGCGACCCGCAAGTGGGGAGGAACCGTCCACCCAACGCCGGCGGTAGCCGGGGCCGGTGGGGGCCCTACCAAGGCGGGTCATGGGCGCATGTCGGTCAGGTTATAAGAGTGTTGTTTTTTCGCTCCGGGCTAGAGCCGGGTGAGGTCGTCTCGAACCACGTGCCTGAAGGCCGCCTCGCGCCGGATTCGGCCCCGCTCATTCGTCGGAGTGACCGCCCGACGCGGGCATCGCTAGATTAGCCGTGGCCCCGATCCTTCCCCATCGACAGCCTTTCGCCCCCTGTGCTCCGGCCTGTTAATAGAGGCGGCCGGTACCCCTTCCTTGGATGAGAGAGAATCCTTAACGGACCATTCGCAGATTTTCGCCCGGCCTCTGTTTACCGAGGCGGCCGGTACCTCCGTCTGCCTTGGATGGACCGCATCCGCAGATTTTCGTCCGGCCTTAGCTTAAGGAGACGGCCGTTGCCTCCACACCTTGGAGATGATATTCGCTCCGGGCTAGAGCCGGGTGAGGTCGTCTCGAACCACGTGCCTGAAGGCCGCCTCGCGCCGGATTCGGCCCCGCTCATTCGTCGGAGTGACCGCCCGACGCGGGCATCGCTAGATTAGCCGTGGCCCCGATCCTTCCCCATCGACAGCCTTTCGCCCCCTGTACTCCGGCCTGTTAATAGAGGCGGCCGGTACCCCCACCTTGGATGAGCCAGAATCCTTGACGGACCATTCGCAGATTTTTGCCCGGGCTTTGTTTACCGAGGCGGCCGGTACCTCCGTCTGCCTTGGATGGACCGCATCCGCAGATTTTCGTCCGGCCTTAGCTTAAGGAGACGGCCGTTGCCTCCGATCCTCCGGGCTAGAGCCGGGTGAGGTCGTCTCGAACCACGTGCCTGAAGGCCGCCTACGCCGGATTCGGCCCCGCTCATTCGTCGGAGTGACCGCCCGACGCGGGCATCGCTAGATTAGCCGTGGCCCCGATCCTTCCCCATCGACAGCCTTTCGCCCCCTTCGCTCCGGCCTCTGAGGCGGCCGGTACCCCTTTCTTGGATGAGACAGAACCCTTGACGGGCCGTTCGCAGATTTTTGCCCGGGCTTTATTTACCGAGGCGGCCGGTACCTCCGTCTGCCTTGGATGGACCGCATCCGCAGATTTTCGTCCGGCCTTAGCTTAAGGAGACGGCCGTTGCCTCCGATCCTCCGGGCTAGAGCCGGGTGAGGTCGTCTCGAACCACGTGCCTGAAGGCCGCCTACGCCGGATTCGGCCCCGCTCATTCGTCGGAGTGACCGCCCGACGCGGGCATCGCTAGATTAGCCGTGGCCCCGATCCTTCCCCATCGACAGCCTTTCGCCCCCTTCGCTCCGGCCTCTGAGGCGGCCGGTACCCCTTTCTTGGATGAGAGAGAACCCTTGACGGGCCGTTCGCAGATTTTTGCCCGGGCTTTATTTACCGAGGCGGCCGGTACCTCCGTCTGCCTTGGATGGACCGCATCCGCAGATTTTCGTCCGGCCTTAGCTTAAGGAGACGGCCGTTGCCTCCGATCCTCCGGGCTAGAGCCGGGTGAGGTCGTCTCGAACCACGTGCCTGAAGGCCGCCTACGCCGGATTCGGCCCCGCTCATTCGTCGGAGTGACCGCCCGACGCGGGCATCGCTAGATTAGCCGTGGCCCCGATCCTTCCCCATCGACAGCCTTTCGCCCCCTTCGCTCCGGCCTCTGAGGCGGCCGGTACCCCTTTCTTGGATGAGACAGAACCCTTGACGGGCCGTTCGCAGATTTTTGCCCGGGCTTTATTTACCGAGGCGGCCGGTACCTCCGTCTGCCTTGGATGGACCGCATCCGCAGATTTTCGTCCGGCCTTAGCTTAAGGAGACGGCCGTTGCCTCCGATCCTCCGGGCTAGAGCCGGGTGAGGTCGTCTCGAACCACGTGCCTGAAGGCCGCCTCGCGCCGGATTCGGCCCCGCTCATTCGTCGGAGTGACCGCCCGACGCGGGCATCGCTAGATTAGCCGTGGCCCCGATCCTTCCCCATCGACAGCCTTTCGCCCCCTTCGCTCCGGCCTCTGAGGCGGCCGGTACCCCTTTCTTGGATGAGACAGAACCCTTGACGGGCCGTTCGCAGATTTTTGCCCGGCCTGTGTTTAAGGAGGCGGCCGGTACCTCCCTCCTTGGATGACCAACAACCCTTGACGGGCCATTCGCAGATTTTTGCCCGGCCTGTGTTTAAGGAGGCGGCCGGTACCTCCCTCCTTGGATGACCAACAACCCTTGACGGGCCATTCGCAGATTTTTGCCCGGCCTGTGTTTAAGGAGGCGGCCGGTACCTCCCTCCTTGGATGACCAACAACCCTTGACGGGCCATTCGCAGATTTTTGCCCGGCCTGTGTTTAAGGAGGCGGCCGGTACCTCCCACCTTGGATGACCCACTACCCTTGACGGGCCCATTCGCAGATTTTTGCCCGGCCTGTGTTTAGGGAGGCGACCGGTCCTCCGTAGCTTGATCGGATTTCCCTTCCGGCCTGTGTTTAAGGAGGCGGCCGGTCCTCCGTAGCTTGACCGGATTTCCCTTCCAGCCTGTGTTTAAGGAGGCGGCTGGTCCTCCCCGGTCGGTTGCCAAGCGACCGGGACCCGCAAGTGGGCAGGAACCGTCCACCCAACGCCGGCGAGCCGGGGCCGGTGGGGGCCCTACCAAGGCGGGTCTAACTTCAGGCGGTGCAAACGGGGGAGGGGGGTAAGGACGGCTGCCGGGAGCAGACAGCCGTCCCCGGGAGGGGGTAGTAGCTTCGCGGCGGCCGCCGGGAGCAGACGGCCGTCCGCGCATTCTGCCAATGCCTGTAGGACTTTGAATATTTCACAGCCGTGCTGTGGCACTTAGAAAATTTTTCAGAGACGTGGCACTTAGAAAGTTTTTCAGAGATGTGGCACTTTGAAAGTTTTTGAGAGATGTGGCACTTTGAAAGTTTTTGAGAGATGTGGCACTTAGAAATTTTTTGAGAGATGTGGCACTTAGAAATTTTTTGAGAGATGTGGCACTTTGAAAATTTTTGAGAAATGTGGCACTTAGAAAATTTTCTCTCTCTCTCTGGAAGTGCCGTGCCTTCTTCAGTTCTGCTATCCGAGCAGGGGACGCTTGCTGGCGGCCGTTACCAGCGCTCGGACCAGGCCCAATTGATTTGCATGGAAAACAATTGCGTCCCCCATGCTCGTTCTGACTATATTTTGCGAAAGGGGGGTAAAGTGATGAGTACACTAAGTGGGGGGACCAACCCATGTACTCTAGAAAAAGTACATGGGTTGACAAAAGACCAGTTGGTAATGCACCCCTGGTACCCAAACCCCTGGTACCTTTAGGCACTTAGAAAAAATTTCGCCCAAATTTGGAGGTCGCTCCAGGGGAAGAGGCCGAATTTTCGCCTATTACGGCCGACCGCGGGAACCAGCCGAGGCGGACGCTTTTCGGCGCAAGAGCCGTTGGCACTTAGAAAATATTCGCTAAACTTCAAAGGACCTCCAGGGGAAGAGGCCGAATTGTCACTTTTTCTGGCCGACATCGGGAACCAGCCGAGTCGGACTCTTTACGGCGGAGCAGCCGTTGGCACTTAGAAAATATTCGCCAAACTCGGCCGGACTTCCAGGGGAAGAGGCCGAATTGTCACTTGTTCTGCCCGACATCGGGAACCAGCCGAGTCGGACACTTTAAGGCGGAGCAGCCGTTGGCACTTAGAAAATATTCGCCAAACTTGAACGGACCTCCAGGGGAAGAGGCCGAATTTTCACCTGTTCTGGCCGACATCGGGAACCAGCCGAGTCGGACGCTTTAAGGCGGAGCAGCCGTTGGCACTTAGAAAATATTCCCCAAACTTGAACGGACCTCCAGGGGAAGAGGCCGAATTTTCACTTGTTCTGGCCGACATCGGGAACCAGCCGAGTCGGACGCTTTAAGGCGGAGCAGCCGTTGGCACTTAGAAAATATTCGTTAAACTTCAACTGACCTCCAGGGGAAGAGGCCGAATTTCCACTTATTCTGGCCGACATCGGGAACCAGCCGAGTCGGACGCTTTACGGCGGAGCAGCCGTTGGCACTTAGGAAATATTCGCCTTAACTCGGCCGGACTTCCAGGGGAAGAGGCCGGATTTTCACTTGTTCTGGCCGACATCGGGAACCAGCCGAGTCGGACTCTTTACGGCGGAACAGCCGTTGGCACTTAGGAAATATTCGCCGAACTCGGCCGGACTTCCAGGGGAAGAGGCCGATTTTTCACTTGTTCTGGCCGACATCGGGAACCAGCCGAGTCGGACCCTTTACGGCGGAACAGCCGTTGGCACTTAGGAAATATTTGCCTTAACTCGGCCGGACTTCCAGGGGAAGAGGCCGGATTTTCACTTGTTCTGGCCGACATCGGGAACCGGCCGAGTCGGACACTTTAAGGCTGAGCAGCCGTTGGCACTTAGGAAATATTCGCCTTAACTCGGCCGGACTTCCAGGGGAAGAGGCCGGATTTTCACTTGTTCTGGCCGACATCGGGAACCAGCCGAGTCGGACACTTTAAGGCTGAGCAGCCGTTGGCACTTAGGAAATATTCGCCTTAACTCGGCCGGACTTCCAGGGGAAGAGGCCGGATTTTCACTTGTTCTGGCCGACATCGGGAACCAGCCGAGTCGGACTCTTTACGGCGGAACAGCCGTTGGCACTTAGGAAATATTTGCCTTAACTCGGCCGGACTTCCAGGGGAAGAGGCCGAATTTTCACTTGTTCTGGCCGACATCGGGAACCAGCCGAGTCGGACTCTTTACGGCGGAACAGCCGTTGGCACTTAGGAAATATTCGCCGAACTTGGCCGGACTTCCAGGGGAAGAGGCCGATTTTTCACTTGTTCTGGCCGACATCGGGAACCAGCCGAGTCGGACTCTTTACGGCGGAACAGCCGTTGGCACTTAGGAAATATTTGCCTTAACTCGGCCGGACTTCCAGGGGAAGAGGCCGAATTTTCACTTGTTCTGGCCGACATCGGGAACCAGCCGAGTCGGACTCTTTACGGCGGAACAGCCGTTGGCACTTAGGAAATATTCGCCGAACTTGGCCGGACTTCCAGGGGAAGAGGCCGATTTTTCACTTGTTCTGGCCGACATCGGGAACCAGCCGAGTCGGACCCTTTACGGCGGAACAGCCGTTGGCACTTGGGAAATATTTGCCTTAACTCGGCCGGACTTCCAGGGGAAGAGGCCGATTTTTCACTTGTTCTGGCCGACATCGGGAACCAGCCGAGTCGGACTCTTTACGGCGGAACAGCCGTTGGCACTTAGGAAATATTTGCCTTAACTCGGCCGGACTTCCAGGGGAAGAGGCCGAATTTTCACTTGTTCTGGCCGACATCGGGAACCAGCCGAGTCGGACTCTTTACGGCGGAACAGCCGTTGGCACTTAGAAAATATTCGTTAAACTTCAACTGACCTCCAGGGGAAGAGGCCGAATTTTCACTTGTTCTGGCCGACATCGGGAACCAGCCGAGTCGGACTCTTTACGGCGGAACAGCCGTTGGCACTTAGAAAATATTCGTTAAACTTCAACTGACCTCCAGGGGAAGAGGCCGAATTTTCACTTGTTCTGGCCGACATCGGGAACCAGCCGAGTCGGACGCTTTTCGGCGGAGCAGCCGTTGGCACTTAGAAAATATTCGTTAATCTTGAACGGACCTCCAGGGGAAGAGGCCGAATTTCCACTTATTCTGGCCGACATCGGGAACCAGCCGAGTCGGACGCTTTACGGCGGAGCAGCCGTTGGCACTTAGGAAATATTTGCCTTAACTCGGCCGGACTTCCAGGGGAAGAGGCCGATTTTTCACTTGTTCTGGCCGACATCGGGAACCAGCCGAGTCGGACCCTTTACGGCGGAACAGCCGTTGGCACTTAGGAAATATTTGCCTTAACTCGGCCGGACTTCCAGGGGAAGAGGCCGATTTTTCACTTGTTCTGGCCGACATCGGGAACCAGCCGAGTCGGACTCTTTACGGCGGAACAGCCGTTGGCACTTAGGAAATATTCGCCAAAATGTTCCGGACCTCCAGGGGAAGAGGCCGAATATTCACTCGTTCTGGCCGACATCGGGAACCAGCCGAGTCGGACACTTTACGGCGGAGCAGCCGTTGGCACTTAGGAAATATTCGTTAAACTTCAACTGACCTCCAGGGGAAGAGGCCGAATTTTCACTTGTTCTGGCCGACATCGGGAACCAGCCGAGTCGGTCTCTTTACGGCGGAGCAGCCGTTAGCACTTAGGAAATATTCGCCGAACTTGGCCGGACTTCCAGGGGAAGAGGCCGGATTTTCACTTGTTCTGGCCGACATCGGGAACCAGCCGAGTCGGACACTTTACGGCGGAGCAGCCGTTGGCACTTAGGAAATATTTGCCTTAACTCGGCCGGACTTCCAGGGGAAGAGGCCGGATTTTCACTTGTTCTGGCCGACATCGGGAACCAGCCGAGTCGGACACTTTAAGGCTGAGCAGCCGTTGGCACTTAGGAAATATTTACCTTAACTCGGCCGGACTTCCAGGGGAAGAGGCCGATTTTTCACTTGTTCTGGCCGACCGGGTGAACCGGCCGAGGCGGACACTTTACGGCGGAGCAGCCGTTGGCACTTAGGAAATATTCGCCAAAATGTTCCGGACCTCCAGGGGAAGAGGCCGAATTTTCACTTGTTCTGGCCGACCGGGGGAACCGGCCGAGGCGGACACTTTACGGCGGAGCACCCGTTGGCACTTAGAAAATATTCGCCAAAATGTTCCGGACCTCCAGGGAAAGAGGCCGAATTTTCGCTCGTTCGGGCCGACCGGGAGAACCGGCCGAGGCGGACACTTTACGGCGGTTGAGCCGTTGGCACTTAGGAAATATTCGCCAAAATGTTCCGGACCTCCAGGGGAAGAGGCCGAATTTTCACTTGTTCTGGCCGACCGGGGGAACCAGCCGAGGCGGACACTTTACGGCGGAGCACCCGTTGGCACTTAGAAAATATTCGCCAAAATGTTCCGGACCTCCAGGGAAAGAGGCCGAATTTTCGCTCGTTCGGGCCGACCGGGAGAACCGGCCGAGGCGGACACTTTACGGCGGTTGAGCCGTTGGCACTTAGAAATTATTCAGACTTCCATCAAACACACATCGGCCTTTTGCCGTCACTGCCCGGGATGGGCACCGTGGTAGCTCGGACAGTTCGTGTGACAGCTTCCGCTGGCACTTAGACAATTTTTAAAATGAAAATAAACAGTTCTGCACATACGTGCCGACTATATTTTGCGAAAGGGGGGTAAAGTGATGAGTACACTAACTGGGGGGACCAAGTACATAAAGCCTACCCCTGGTACCTCAGAGAGGCCGAATTGACACATTTTGTGTCCGACCGCGGGAACCAGCCGAGGCGGACGCTTTTCGGCGCAAGAGCCGTTGGCACTTAGAAAATATTCGTTAATCTTGAACGGACCTCCAGGGGAAGAGGCCGAATTTTCACTTGTTCTGGCCGACATCGGGAACCAGCCGAGTCGGACGCTTTACGGCGGAGCAGCCGTTGGCACTTAGGAAATATTCGTTAATCTTGAACGGACCTCCAGGGGAAGAGGCCGAATTTTCACTTGTTCTGGCCGACATCGGGAACCAGCCGAGTCGGACGCTTTACGGCGGAGCAGCCGTTGGCACTTAGAAAATATTCGTTAAACTTCAACTGACCTCCAGGGGAAGAGGCCGAATTTCCACTTGTTCTGGCCGACATCGGGAACCAGCCGAGTCGGACGCTTTACGGCGGAAGAGCCGATGGCACTTAGAAAATATTCGTTAAACTTGACAGGACCTCCAGGGGAAGAGGCCGAATTTTCGCTCGTTCAGGCCGACCGGAGGAACCGGCCGAGTCGGACACCTTACGGCGGAAGAGCCGATGGCACTTAGAAAATATTCGCCAAAATGTTCCGGACCTCCAGGGGAAGAGGCCGAATTTTCACTTGTTCAGGCCGACCGGAGGAACCGGCCGAGTCGGACACCTTACGGCGGAAGAGCCGATGGCACTTAGAAAATATTCGTTAAACTTGACAGGACCTCCAGGGGAAGAGGCCGAATTTTCGCTCGTTCAGGCCGACCGGAGGAACCGGCCGAGTCGGACACCTTACGGCGGAAGAGCCGATGGCACTTAGAAAATATTCGTTAAACTTGACAGGACCTCCAGGGGAAGAGGCCGAATTTTCGCTCGTTCAGGCCGACCGGAGGAACCGGCCGAGTCGGACACCTTACGGCGGAAGAGCCGATGGCACTTAGAAAATATTCGTTAAACTTGACAGGACCTCCAGGGGAAGAGGCCGAATTTTCGCTCGTTCAGGCCGACCGGAGGAACCGGCCGAGTCGGACACATTACGGCGGAAGAGCCGATGGCACTTAGAAAATATTCGTTAAACTTGACAGGACCTCCAGGGGAAGAGGCCGAATTTTCGCTCGTTCAGGCCGACCGGAGGAACCGGCCGGGTCGGACACCTTACGGCGGAAGAGCCGATGGCACTTAGAAAATATTCGCCAAAATGTTCCGGACCTCCAGGGGAAGAGGCCGAATTTTCACTTGTTCAGGCCGACCGGAGGAACCGGCCGGGTCGGACACGTTACGGCGGAACAGCCGTTGGCACTTAGAAAATATTCGTCAAAGTCGTCCGGACCTCCAGGGGAAGAGGCCGAATTTTCGCTCGTTCGGGCCGACCGGAGGAACCGGCCGGGTCGGACACGTTACGGCGCAACAGCCGTTCGCACTTAGAAAATATTCGTTAAACTTCACAGGACCTCCAGGGGAAGAGGCCGAATTTTCGCTCGTTCGGGCCGACCGGAGGAACCGGCCGGGTCGGACACGTTACGGCGCAACAGCCGTTCGCACTTAGAAAATATTCGCCAAAGTCGTCCGGACCTCCAGGGGAAGAGGCCGAATTTTCGCTCGTTCGGGCCGACCGGAGGAACCAGCCGGGTCGGACACGTTACGGCGCAACAGCCGTTGGCACTTTGAAAATATTCGCCAAAATGTTCCGGACCTCCAGGGGAAGAGGCCGAATTTTCGCTCGTTCGGGCCGACCGGAGGAACCGGCCGGGTCGGACACGTTACGGCGCAACAGCCGTTGGCACTTTGAAAATATTCGCCAAAATGTTCCGGACCTCCAGGGGAAGAGGCCGAATTTTCGCTCGTTCAAGCCGACCGGAGGAACCAGCCGGGTCGGACACGTTACGGCGCAACAGCCGTTGGCACTTTGAAAATATTCGCCAAAATGTTCCGGACCTCCAGGGGAAGAGGCCGAATTTTCGCTCGTTCAAGCCGACCGGAGGAACCAGCCGGGTCGGACACGTTACGGCGCAACAGCCGTTGGCACTTTGAAAATATTCGCCAAAATGTTCCGGACCTCCAGGGGAAGAGGCCGAATTTTCGCTCGTTCGGGCCGACCGGAGGAACCGGCCGGGTCGGACACGTTACGGCGCAACAGCCGTTGGCACTTTGAAAATATTCGCCAAAATGTTCCGGACCTCCAGGGGAAGAGGCCGAATTTTCGCTCGTTCAAGCCGACCGGAGGAACCAGCCGGGTCGGACACGTTACGGCGCAACAGCCGTTGGCACTTTGAAAATATTCGCCAAAATGTTCCGGACCTCCAGGGGAAGAGGCCGAATTTTCGCATCGTTCAAGCCGACCGGAGGAACCAGCCGGGTCGGACACGTTACGGCGCAACAGCCGTTGGCACTTTGAAAATATTCGCCAAAATGTTCCGGACCTCCAGGGGAAGAGGCCGAATTTTCGCTCGTTCGGGCCGACCGGAGGAACCGGCCGGGTCGGACACGTTACGGCGCAACAGCCGTTGGCACTTTGAAAATATTCGCCAAAATGTTCCGGACCTCCAGGGGAAGAGGCCGAATTTTCGCTCGTTCGGGCCGACCGGAGGAACCGGCCGGGTCGGACACTTTACGGCGCAACAGCCGTTGGCACTTTGAAAATATTCGCCAAAATGTTCCGGACCTCCAGGGGAAGAGGCCGAATTTTCGCTCGTTCGGGCCGACCGGAGGAACCGGCCGGGTCGGACACTTTACGGCGCAACAGCCGTTGGCACTTTGAAAATATTCGCCAAAATGTTCCGGACCTCCAGGGGAAGAGGCCGAATTTTCGCTCGTTCGGGCCGACCGGGAGAACCAGCCGAGGCGGACACTTTACGGCGCAACAGCCGTTGGCACTTTGAAAATATTCGCCAAAATGTTCCGGACCTCCAGGGGAAGAGGCCGAATTTTCGCTCGTTCGGGCCGACCGGGAGAACCAGCCGAGGCGGACACTTTACGGCGGTTGAGCCGTTGGCACTTAGAAATTATTCAGACTTCCATCAAACACACATCGGCCTTTTGCCGTCACTGCCCGGGATGGGCACCGTGGTAGCTCGGACAGTTCGTGTGACAGCTTCCGCTGGCACTTAGAAAATTTTTAAAATGAAAATAAACAGTTCTGCACATACGTGCCGACTATATTTTGCGAAAGGGGGGTAAAGTGATGAGTACACTAACTGGGGGGACCAAGTACATAAAGCCCACCCCTGGTACCTCAGAGAGGCCGAATTTTCGAATTCTGAGGCCGAGCTGGGGAACCAGACGAGGCGGACACTTTTCCGAGCGAGAGCCGATGGCACTTAGAAAATTTTCGGCTAAGTCGGCAGGACTTCCAGAGCGAGAGGCCGAATATTCGTCATCTGTGGCCGACCGGGGAACCAGCGAAGGCGGATAGGCGGTCACGGATGTCCCGCCGGCTGGTCCGCGGGCCAATTTGGGTCCCGTAATTTAGCGGTCGCGGTCCGGAATCCACGCCGGCCGGGGAACCAGCGCAGGCGGATAGGCGGTCACGGAGGTCCCGCCGGCTGGTCCGCGGGCCAATTTTGGTCCCGTAAGTGAGCGGCCGCGGCCCGGAATACACGCCGACCGGGGAACCAGCGAAGGCGGATAGGCGGTCACGGAGGTCCCGCCGGCTGGTCCGCGGGCCAATTGGGGTCCCGTAAATTAGCGGTCGCGGCCCGGAATTCGCGCCGGCCGGGGAACCAGCGCAGGCGGATAGGCGGTCACGGAGGTCCCGCCGGCTGGTCCGCGGGCCAATCGGGGTCCCGTAAGTTAGCGGTCGCGGCCCGGAATTCGCGCCGGCCGGGGAACCAGCGCAGGCGGATAGGCGGTCACGGAGGTCCCGCCGGCTGGTCCGCGGGCCAATCGGGGTCCCGTAAGTTAGCGGTCGCGGCCCGGAATTCGCGCCGGCCGGGGAACCAGCGCAGGCGGATAGGCGGTCACGGAGGTCCCGCCGGCTGGTCCGCGGGCCAATCGGGGTCCCGTAAGTTAGCGGTCGCGGCCCGGAATTCGCGCCGGCCGGGGAACCAGCGCAGGCGGATAGGCGGTCACGGAGGTCCCGCCGGCTGGTCCGCGGGCCAATCGGGGTCCCGTAAGTTAGCGGTCGCGGCCCGGAATTCGCGCCGGCCGGGGAACCAGCGCAGGCGGATAGGCGGTCACGGAGGTCCCGCCGGCTGGTCCGCGGGCCAATCGGGGTCCCGTAAGTTAGCGGTCGCGGCCCGGAATTCGCGCCGGCCCGCAGCCACCGCCAGGCGGATAGGCGGTCACGGAGGTCCCGCCGGCCGGTCCGCGGGGGGAACTGCGCCCTCTGGCGGACACGCTATTGTAAATGAATGGGGTTTGGCACTTAGTGCATTTTTCGCCGAAGCCGACGAGCGCTCCGGGCGAGGAGGCCGGATTCTCGCCATCCGTGGCCGGCCGGGGAACCGGCCAAGGCGGATAGGCGGTCACGGGGGTCCCGCCGGCTGGTCCGCGGGCCAATTGGGGTCCCGTAAGTTAGCGGTCGCGGCCCGGAATCCGCGCCGGCCAGCAGCCACCGGGAGGCGGATAGGCTGTCACGGAGGTCCCGCCGGCTGGTCCGCGGGCCATTTAGGGTCCCGTAGGTGAGCGGTCGCGGCCCGGAATCCAGGCCGGCCAGGAGGCACCGCCAGGCGGATAGGCGGTCACGGAGGTCCCGCCAGCTGGTCCGCGGGCCATTTATGGTCCCGTAAGTTAGCGGTCGCGGCCCGGAATCCACGCCGGCCAGGAGGCACCGGCAGGCGGATGGGCGGTCACGGAGGTCCCGCCAGCTGGTCCGCGGGCCGTTTAGGGTCCCGTAAGTTAGCGGTCGCGGCCCGGAATCCACGCCGGCCAGGAGGCACCGCCAGGCGGGTAGGCTGTCACGGAGGTCCCGCCAGCTGGTCCGCGGGCCAATTAGGGTCCCGTAAGTTAGCGGTCGCGGCCCGGAATCCGCGCCGGCCAGCAGCCACCGCCAGGCGGGTAGGCTGTCACGGAGGTCCCGCCGGCCGGTCCGCGGGCCAATCAGGGTCCCGTAAGTGAGCGGTCGCGGCCCGGAATGCACGCCGGCCAGCAGGCACCGCCAGGCGGATAGGCGGTCACGGAGGTCCCGCCGGCCGGTCCGCGGGCCAATCAGGGTCCCGTAAGTGAGCGGTCGCGGCCCGGAATGCACGCCGGCCAGGAGGCACCGCCAGGCGGATAGGCGGTCACGGAGGTCCCGCCGGCCGGTCCGCTGGCCAATTACCTCCAGCCGAGCGGATATGAACTTTATTAGCACCTTCTACGAGATGGCGGAGCCTTATTCGACAACCAGCACCTCGGCTTAGCATTTTCCACGGCCCGCTGATCTTCCAGAAGACGTCCAGCCGGTTTCCTCCTCACATTTTAAGCCGGCCGAGGCTTCCGGCACCCCGGCTAAGCTTTCTCCACGGCCCGCTGAGCTTCCAGAAGACCTCCAGCCGGTTCTCCCGGTGCTTTCCTCCTCACGTTTTAAGCCGGCCGAGGCTTCCGGCACCCCGGCTAAGCTTTTTCCCACGGCCCGCTGAGCTTCCAGGGGACCTCCGGCCGGTTCTCCGCGCGCTTTCCTCCTCACTTTTAAGCCGGCCGAGGCTCCAGGCACCTCGGCTAAGCGTTTTGAACGGCCCGCTGAGCTTCCAGGGGACCTCCAGCCGGTTCTCCGCGCGCCCCCCCTCCCAACTTTTTAAGCCGGCCGAGGCTCCAGGCACCCCGGCCAAGCCTTTCCCACGGCCCGCTGAGCTTCCAGGGGACCTCCAGCCGGTTCTCCGCGCGCCCCCCTCCCACCTTTTTAAGCCGGCCGAGGCTCCAGGCACCCCGGCCAAGCCTTTCCCACGGCCCGCTGAGCTTCCAGGGGACATCCAGCCGGTTCTCCGCGCGCCCCCCTCCTAACTCGACGCCCGAGGAGGCTCCAGGCACCCCGGCTGAGCCTTTTCGGCGGCCCGCTGATCTCCCGGAGGTCGCAACGGGGAATTGCCTCCCTCTCGCGGACACGGCGCGTAAATGCACCGCCTCTCGCACTTGGCGCACACTCACTCGCATCGCTACGCCTCCCGCGGCACTTTAAGCGACCGGGACCACCGCGAGCGCGGGCGATGACTAAGAGGCTCCCCGGCCGGCCTCGCGGAGCTCCGACGCTCCCCCCGCGGGACTTCCGGCGGCCGGCCGGAGCCTCGGCACGGCTGCCGCACTCCCTAATAACACCCCGCGGGCCCCCGCGAGCCGAACGCTCGCTGCCGCGGGCGACCCGTGGTACCCCACGTGCCGAGGCGGACGCGTGACGGCGCGGGAGCCCTCGGCACTATATCACGGTCACGCATGTAGTCAAATCGTGTAAAATCACCGTTAGTTTATTCACAATATACGTAATAATTAAATACATATCAACACCGCGTATATTATTAATAAACATATGTATGTATTTATTTAATAATTAAATAAATATTAACATCGCGTATAATCATGCGGGCTCCGGGGGAAGGGGCCGATTTTTCGCCGTTCGTGGCCGACCGGGGAACCGGCGAAGGCGGACGCATCGCGGCGCGAGAGCCGTTGGCACTTTGGAAAAAAATAAAATAAAATTCGCCGACCGGGCTCCGGGGAAGAGGCCGATTTTTGGCCGTTCGTGGCCGACTTGGGAACCGGCGAAGGCGGACGCATCGCGGCGCGAGAGCCGTTGGCACTTTGAAAAAAAAAAAAAAAAAAAAAAAAAAAAAAAATTCGCCCACCGGGCTCCGGGGGAAGAGGCCGGCTTTTCGCCGTTCGCGGCCGACCGGGGAACCGGCGAAGGCGGACGCGCTCTCCAACGAGCCCCGCCGGCCGGAGGAAGTGCGCCCTCTGGCGGACACGCCGTTGTAAATGAATGGGGTTTGGCACTTAGTGCATTTTTCGCCCAAGTCGAAGCGCGCTCCGGGCGAGGAGGCCGGATTCTCGCCACCCGTGGCCGGCCGGGGAACCGGCCAAGGCGGATAGGCTTTCACGGAGGTCCCGCCGGCTGGTCCGCGGGCCGATTAGGGTCCCGCGAGTGAGCGGTGGCGGTCCGGAATCCAGGCCGGCCAGGAGGCACCGCCAGGCGGATAGGCTTTCACGGAGGTCCCGCCGGCTGGTCCGCGGGCCGATTAGGGTCCCGCGAGTGAGCGGTGGCGGTCCGGAATCCAGGCCGGCCAGGAGGCACCGCCAGGCGGATAGGCTTTCACGGAGGTCCCGCCGGCTGGTCCGCGGGCCGATTAGGGTCCCGCGAGTGAGCGGTGGCGGTCCGGAATCCAGGCCGGCCAGGAGGCACCGCCAGGCGGATAGGCTTTCACGGAGGACCCGCCGGCTGGTCCGCGGGCCGATTAGGGTCCCGCGAGTGAGCGGTCGCGGTCCGGAATCCAGGCCGGCCAGGAGGCACCGCCAGGCGGATAGGCTTTCACGGAGGACCCGCCGGCTGGTCCGCGGGCCGATTAGGGTCCCGCGAGTGAGCGGTCGCGGTCCGGAATCCAGGCCGGCCAGGAGGCACCGCCAGGCGGATACACTCTCTAACGAGCCCCGCCGGCTGGTCCGCCGGGGGAAGTGCGCCCTCTGGCGGACACGCCGTTGTAAATGAATGGGGTTTGGCACTTAGTGCATTTTTCGACCAGCGGCAACGCAGGCTGACGGGCGGCCGCTTCCACGGGCCGGCACTACTCTACGGAGGCGCTAGCCGCCTCCGGTGGGGGCCGTGTGATCTCGCTGGATGCCCGAGGACCTTCCGCCAGGCCCGGCCCCAGCTTTTGCGCGCGCCCGGTCCTATTACCTGGTGGAAGCTGGAGGCCGGGGCTCGGCAGCTCGCTGCCCGGGGGACCTTCCGCGAGGCCCGGCCGCAGCTTTTACGCACGGCCGCTGCTATTCTCTGGCTCCGGCTTCGTCCCGGAGGGTGCTTGGGGAACGGCGGCGCACACCGCGAACGGCCGGTGGCGGTCGGCTGGTGGCGGTCGGGGGTGGCGCTTGGGGATGGCGCTTGGGGATGGTGGCGGTCGGCTGGTGGCGGTCGGCTGGTGGCGGTCGCCTTGTGGCGGTCGGGGGGTGGCGCTTGGGGATGGTGGCTGTCGCCTTGTGGCGGTCGCCTTGTGGCGGTCGGGGGGTGGCGGTCGGGGATGGCGCTTGGGGATGGTGGCGGTCGGCTGGTGGCGGTCGGCTGGTGGCGGTCGGGGGTGGCGCTTGGGGATGGTGGCTGTCGCCTTGTGGCGGTCGGCTGGTGCGGTCGGCTGGTGGCGGTCGGGGGTGGCGCTTGGGGATGGTGGCTGTCGCCTTGTGGCGGTCGGCTGGTGGCGGTCGCCTTGTGGCGGTCGGGGGGGTGGCGGTCGGGGATGGCGCTTGGGGATGGTGGCTGTCACCTTGTGGCGGTCGGCTGGTGGCGGTCGGCTGGTGGCGGTCGCCTTGTGGCGGTCGGGGGGTGGCGGTCGGGGATGGCGCTTGGGGATGGTGGCGGTCGGCTGGTGGCGGTCGGCTGGTGGCGGTCGGCTGGTGGCGGTCGGGGGTGGCGCTTGGCGATGGTGGCTGTCGCCTTGTGGCGGTCGCCTTGTGGCGGTCGGGGGGTGGCGGTCGGGGATGGCGCTTGGGGATGGTGGCGGTCGGCTGGTGGCGGTCGGCTGGGTGGCGGTCGGGGGTGGCGCTTGGGGATGGTGGCTGTCGCCTTGTGGCGGTCGGCTGGTGGCGGTCGCCTTGTGGCGGTCGGGGGGTGGCGGTCGGGGATGGCGCTTGGGGATGGTGGCTGTCGCCTTGTGGCGGTCGGCTGGTGGCGGTCGCCTTGTGGCGGTCGGGGGTGGCGCTTGGGGATGGTGGCTGTCGCCTTGTGGCGGTCGGCTGGTGGCGGTCGCCTTGTGGCGGTCGGGGGGGGTGGCGGTCGGGGGATGGCGCTTGGGGATGGTGGCTGTCGCCTTGTGGCGGTCGGCTGGTGGCGGTCGCCTTGTGGCGGTCGGGGGTGGCGCTTGGGGATGGTGGCTGTCGCCTTGTGGCGGTCGGCGGTGGTGGTTTGGGACCGGCGTCCGGCGCAAAGTGCGTGTTGCGCGGGCCGGAGAAAATTTAGGCCAGGGGCCCGCCGCTGGAGAATTTTTTAGGTACCAGGGGTGGATTTTTTTTGTCACCGCAGGAGGGGGACGTTGCCTCCGTCCGTGTCCGACGGAAAGTGCGTGTTGCGCGGGCCGGAGAAAGTTTAGGCCAGGGGCCCGCCGCTGGAGAAATTTTTAGGTACCAGGGGTGGATTTTTTTTGTCACCGCAGGAGGGGGACGTTGCCTCCGTCGGTGTCCGGCGGAAAGTGCGTGTTGCGCGGCCCGGAGAAAGTTTAGGGCCAGGGGCCCGCCGCTGGAGAAATTTTTAGGTACCAGGGGTGGATTTTTTTTGTCACCGCAGGAGGGGGACGTTGCCTCCGTCGGTGTCCGGCGGAAAGTGCGTGTTGCGCGGCCCGGAGAAAGTTTAGGCCCGGGGCCCGCCGCTGGAGGAATTTTTAGGTACCAGGAGCGGATGTACTTACTTCCACAGCGCCCGCGCGCTCCCGGCCGGTGTCCGAGGATGCTGCCTCATCCCCGGACGCGCCTGTTACGCACGCCCGCTGTCATCCTCCGGAGACTGAGTTCCACTTAGTGGAGGCTAAGTTCCACTTGGGGGAGGCTGCCTACTCCCGG
>NW_026061548.1:0-24771 GCF_024217435.2 Syngnathus scovelli
AGTTGTTGGAGGATGACAGCGGGCGTGCGTAAGAGGCTCGTCCGGGGATGAGGCAGCATCCCCGGGCGGCGGGCGGGAGGAGGCAGCCTCCCGCAAGCGGAACTTAGTTGTTGGAGGATGACAGCGGGCGTGCGTAAGAGGCTCGTCCGGGGATGAGGCAGCATCCCCGGGCGGCGGGCGGGAGGAGGCAGCCTCCCGCAAGCGGAACTTAGTTGTTGGATGATGACAGCGGGCGTGCGTAAGAGGCTCGTCCGGGGATGAGGCAGCATCCCCGGGCGGCGGGCGGGAGGAGGCAGCCTCCCGCAAGCGGAACTTAGTCGTCGGAGGATGTCAGCGGGCGTGCGTAAGATAACGTATGTCCGCCTCTCGGTCACTCTGGCCGGGCGTGGGTGTGCGTCCGCGCCCGTCTTGTGAACCTCCAAGTGGAACTTAGTGATCGGAGGATGACACCGGGCGTGCGTAAGAGGCGCGTCCGGGGATGAGGCAGCATCCTCGGGCGTCAGCCGGGAGTAGGCAGCCTCCCCCAAGTGGAACGTAGCCTCCACTAAGTGGAACTCAGTCTCCGGAGGATGACAGCGGGCGTGCGTAAGAGGCGCGTCCGGGGATGAGGCAGCATCCTCGGACACCGGCCGGGAGCGCGCGGGCGCTGTGGAAGTAAGTACATCCGCTCCTGGTACCTAAAAATTCCTCCAGCGGCGGGCCCCGGGCCTAAACTTTCTCCGGGCCGCGCAACACGCACTTTCCGCCGGACACCGACGGAGGCAACGTCCCCCTCCTGCGGTGACAAAAAAAATCCACCCCTGGTACCTAAAAATTTCTCCAGCGGCGGGCCCCTGGCCTAAACTTTCTCCGGCCCGCGCAACACGCACTTTCCGTCGGACACGGACGGAGGCAACGTCCCCCTCCTGCGGTGACAAAAAAAATCCACCCCTGGTACCTAAAAATTTCTCCAGCGGCGGGCCCCTGGCCTAAATTTTCTCCGGCCCGCGCAACACGCACTTTGCGCCGGACGCCGGTCCCAAACCACCACCGCCGACCGCCACAAGGCGACAGCCACCATCCCCAAGCGCCATCCCCGACCGCCACAAGGCGACCGCCACAAGGCGACCGCCACAAGGCGACAGCCACCATCCCCAAGCGCCATCCCCGACCGCCACAAGGCGACCGCCACCAGCCGACCGCCACAAGGCGACAGCCACCATCCCCAAGCGCCATCCCCAAGCGCCACCCCCGACCGCCACCAGCCGACCGCCACCAGCCGACCGCCACCAGCCGACCGCCACCAGCCGACAGCCACCATCCCCAAGCGCCACCCCCGACCGCCGCCCCCCGACCGCCACAAGGCGACCGCCACCAGCCGACCGCCACAAGGCGACAGCCACCATCCCCAAGCGCCACCCCCGACCGCCACCCCCCGACCGCCACCAGCCGACCGCCACCAGCCGACCGCCACCAGCCGACCGCCACAAGGCGACAGCCACCATCCCCAAGCGCCATCCCCGACCGCCACCCCCCGACCGCCACAAGGCGACAGCCACCATCCCCAAGCGCCATCCCCGACCGCCACCCCCCGACCGCCACCAGCCGACCGCCACCAGCCGACCGCCACAAGGCGACAGCCACCATCCCCAAGCGCCATCCCCGACCGCCACAAGGCGACCGCCACAAGGCGACCGCCACCAGCCGACCGCCACAAGGCGACAGCCACCATCCCCAAGCGCCATCCCCGACCGCCACAAGGCGACCGCCACAAGGCGACCGCCACCAGCCGACCGCCACAAGGCGACAGCCACCATCCCCAAGCGCCATCCCCGACCGCCACCCCCCGACCGCCACCAGCCGACCGCCACCAGCCGACAGCCACCATCCCCAAGCGCCATCCCCAAGCGCCACCCCCGACCGCCACCAGCCGACCGCCACCAGCCGACCGCCACCAGCCGACCGCCACCAGCCGACAGCCACCATCCCCAAGCGCCATCCCCAAGCGCCACCCCCGACCGCCACCAGCCGACAGCCACCAGCCGACCGCCACCAGCCGACCGCCACCGGCCGTTCGCGGTGTGCGCCGCCGTTCCCCAAGCACCCTCCGGGACGAAGCCGGAGCCAGAGAATAGCAGCGGTGGTGCGTAAAAGCTGCGGCCGGGCCTCGCGGAAGGTCCCCGGGCGGCGAGCTGCGGAGCCCCGGCCTCCAGCTTCCACCAGGTAATAGGACCGGGCGCGCGTAAAAGCTGCGGCCGGGCCTCGCGGAAGGTCCTCGGGCATCCAGCGAGATCACACGGCCCCCACCGGAGGCGGCTAGCGCCTCCGTAGAGTAGTACCGGCCCGTGGAAGCGGCCGCCCGTCAGCCTGCGTTGCCGCTGGTCGAAAAATGCACTAAGTGCCAAACCCCATTCATTTACAACGGCGTGTCCGCCAGAGGGCGCACTTCCCCCGGCGGACCAGCCGGCGGGGCTCGTTAGAGAGTGTATCCGCCTGGCAGTGCCTCCTGGACGGCCTGTATTCCGGACCGCGACCGCTAACTTACGGGAGCCTAAACGGCCCGCGGACCAGCCGGCGGGTCCTCCGTGAAAGCCTATCCGCCTGGCGGTGCCTCCTGGCCGGCCTGGATTCCGGACCGCGACCGCTCACTCGCGGGACCCTAAACGGCCCGCGGACCAGCCGGCGGGTCCTCCGTGAAAGCCTATCCGCCTGGCGGTGCCTCCTGGCCGGCCTGGATTCCGGACCGCCACCGCTCACTCGCGGGACCCTAAACGGCCCGCGGACCAGCCGGCGGCTCCTCCGTGAAAGCCTATCCGCCTGGCGGTGCCTCCTGGCCGGCCTGGATTCCGGACCGCCACCGCTCACTCGCGGGACCCTAATCGGCCCGCGGACCAGCCGGCGGATCCTCCGTGAAAGCCTATCCGCCTTCGCCGGTTCCCCGGCCGGCCACGGGTGGCGAGAATCCGGCCTCCTCGCCCGGAGCGCGCTTCGACTTGGGCGAAAAATGCACCAAGTGCCAAACCCCATTCATTTACAACGGCGTGTCCGCCAGAGGGCGCACTTCCTCCGGCCGGCGGGGCTCGTTAGAGAGCGCGTCCGCCTTGGCCGGTTCCCCGGCCGGCCACGGGTGGCGAGAATCCGGCCTCCTCGCCCGGAGCGCGCTTCGACTTGGGCGAAAAATGCACTAAGTGCCAAACCCCATTCATTTACAACGGCGTGTCCGCCAGAGGGCGCACTTCCTCCGGCCGGCGGGGCTCGTTAGAGAGCGCGTCCGCTTTCGCCGGTTCCCCGGTCGGCCGCGAACGGCGAAAAGCCGGCCTCTTCCCCCGGAGCCCGGTGGGCGAATTTTTTTTTTTTTTTTTTTTTTCAAAGTGCCAACGGCTCTCGCGCCGCGCTGCGTCCGCCTTCGCCGGTTCCCCGGTCGGCCCGAACGAGCGAAAATTCGGCCTCTTGCCCCGGAGCCCGGTCGGCGAATTATTTATTTATTTATTTATTTATTTATTTATTTATTTATTTATTTATTTTTCCAAAGTGCCAACGGCTCTCGCGCCGCGATGCGTCCGCCTTCGCCGGTTCCCCGGTCGGCCACGAACGGCCAAAAATCGGCCTCTCCCCCCGGAGCCCGGTCGGCGAATTATTATTTATTTATTTATTTATTTATTTATTTATTTTTCCAAAGTGCCAACGGCTCTCGCGCCGCGATGCGTCCGCCTTCGCCGGTTCCCCGGTCGGCCACGAAGTATTGCGCATGATTATACGCGATGTTAATATTTATTTAATTATTAAATAAATACATACATGTGTTTATTAATAATATACGCGATGTTAATATTTATTTAATTATTACCTATATTATGAATAAACTAACGGTGATTTTACACGATTTGACTACATACGTGACCGTGAGATAGTGCCGAGGGCTCCCGCGCCGTCACGCGTCCGCCTTGGCACGGGTCGCCCGCGGCAGCGAGCGTTCGGCTCGCGGGGGTCCGCGGGGTGTTATTAGGGAGTGCGGCAGCCGTGCCGAGGCTCCGGCCGGCCGCCGGAAGTCCCGCGGGGGAGCGTCGGAGCTCCGCGAGGCCGGCCGGGGAGCCTCTTAGTCATCGCCCGCGCTCGCGGTGGTCCCGGTCGCTTAAAGTGCCACGGGAGGCGTAGCGATGCGAGTGAGTGTGCGCCAAGTGCGAGAGGCGGTGCATTTACGCGCCGTGTCCGCGAGAGGGAGGCAATTCCCCGTTGCGACCTCCGGGAGATCAGCGGGCCGTTCAAATCGCTTAGCCGGGGTGCCGGGAGCCGAGTTAGGAGGGGGGCGCGCGGAGAACCGGCCGGAGGTCCCCTGGAAGCTCAGCGGGACGTGGGAAACGCTTGGCCGGGGTGCCGGAAGCCTCGGCCGGCTTAAAAGTGAGGAGGAAAGCGCGCGGAGAACCGGCCGGAGGTCCCCTGGAAGCTCAGCGGGCCGTGGGAAAAAAGCTCAGCCGGGGTGCCGGAAGCCTCGGCCGGCTTAAAACGTGAGGAGGAAAGCACCGGGAGAACCGGCTGGAGGTCTTCTGGAAGCTCAGCGGGCCGCCGAAAACGCGTAGCCGAGGTGCCGGGAGCCTCCTCGGGCGTCAAAAGTGAGGAGCGACGCACCCCCGAGAACCGCCTGGGTCCTCCAGCCACCGTTGAAAAAGACGTCGAGTCAGGCTACCTTAAGAGAGTCACAGCTACTCCCGCCGTTTACCCGCGCGGAGCGTCATCGCCTCCGCGAACCGTCAAAAATAAATAAATACATGAATAAATGTCAAGTGAGCCTACCTTAAGAGAGTCGTAGTTACTCCCGCCGTTCGGCCGCTCAAAGTGTCATCGGAAGCGGACCCACGCAAGTAAGTGTGCGCAAAGTGCGAGAGGTGGTGTTTTTACTCGCCGCGTCCGCCAGAGGGAGGCAATTCCCCGCCGCGACGGCACGGGCAGCTTCCGAGCGTCTCCCCGAGCGCTCGGAAGTCCGTGCGGGGGGGAGATGAGAGCCGTGCGAGGTACCAGGTGGAGCCGGACGGCGCGGTGCTTCCAAGCAGCCGATCCGCTGGGCTTGGAGCTATTTTCGGCCGCCGGAGGTCCCGCGGAGGAGCGTCGGAGCTCCGCGAGGCCGGGGAGCCTCTCGGTAATCACCCGGGGCCGGCGGAGCGTTATTCGGCCGCTCTGCGCGCGCGCGCACGGCCTCCCGGCGGTGCCGGGGGGTGGTGCGCGAGCGCGCCGGCCGCCGGAGGTCCCGCGGAGGAGCGTCGGAGCTCCGCGAGGCCGGGGAGCCTCTCGGTAATCACCCGGGGCCGGCGGAGCGTTATTCGGCCGCTCTGCGCGCGCGCGCACGGCCTCCCGGCGGTGCCGGGGGGTGGTGCGCGAGCGCGCCGGCCGCCGGAGGTCCCGCGGAGGAGCGTCGGAGCTCCGCGAGGCCGGGGAGCCTCTCGGTAATCACCCGGGGCCGGCGGAGCGTTATTCGGCCGCTCTGCGCGCGCGCGCACGGCCTCCCGGCGGTGCCGGGGGGTGGTGCGCGAGCGCGCCGGCCGCCGGAGGTCCCGCGGAGGAGCGTCGGAGCTCCGCGAGGCCGGGGAGCCTCTCGGTAATCACCCGGGGCCGGCGGAGCGTTATTCGGCCGCTCTGCGCGCGCGCGCACGGCCTCCCGGCGGTGCCGGGGGGTGGTGCGCGAGCGCGCCGGCCGCCGGAGGTCCCGCGGAGGAGCGTCGGAGCTCCGCGAGGCCGGGGAGCCTCTCGGTAATCACCCGGGGCCGGCGGAGCGTTATTCGGCCGCTCTGCGCGCGCGCGCACGGCCTCCCGGCGGTGCCGGTCGCCTCCGCGAACCGCCAAAATAAATGTCAAGTGAGCCTACCTTAAGAGAGTCACAGTTACTCCCGCCGTTTACCCGCGCGGAGCGTCATCGCCTCCGCGAACCGTCAAAAATAAATAAATACATGAATAAATAAATGTCAAGTGAGCCTACCTTAAGAGAGTCACAGTTACTCCCGCCGTTTACCCGCGCGGAGCGTCATCGCCTCCGCGAACCGTCAAAAATAAATAAATACATAAATAAATAGTCAAGTGAGCCTACCTTAGGAGAGTCGCAGTTACTCCCGCCGTTCGGCCGCTTAAAGTGCCACGGGAGGCGTAGCAATGCGAGTGAGTGTGCGCCAAGTGCGAGAGGCGGTGTATTTACTCGCCGTGTCCGCGAGAGGGAGGTAACTCCCCGTTGCGACCTCCGGGAGAGCAACGGGCCGCCGAAAACGCTCAGCCGAGGTGCTGGAAGCCTCGGCCGGCTCGCAAAGCGAGGCGCGAGGCACCGGGAGAACCGGCTGGAGGTCCCCTGGAAGCTCAGCGGGCCGTGGGAAACGCTCGGCCGAGGTGCTGGAAGCCTCGGCCGGCTCACAAAGCGAGGCGGGAGGCACCGGGAGAACCGGCTGGAGGTCCCTCGGAAGCTCAGCGGGCCGTGGAGAAAGCTTAGCCGGGGTGCTGGAAGCCTCGGCCGGCTCACAAAGCGAGGCGCGAGGCACCGGGAGAACCGGCTGCAGGTCCCCTGGAAGCTCAGCGGGCCGTGGAGAAAGCTTAGCCGGGGTGCTGGAAGCCTCGGCCGGCTCACAAAGCGAGGCGCGAGGCACCGGGAGAACCGGCTGGAGGTCCCTCGGAAGCTCAGCGGGCCGTGGAGAAAGCTTAGCCGGGGTGCCGGAAGCCTCGGCCGGCTTAAAATGTGAGGAGGAAACCGGCTGGACGTCTTCTGGAAGATCAGCGGGCCGTGGAAAATGCTAAGCCGAGGTGCTGGTTGTCGAATAAGGCTCCGCCATCTCGTAGAAGGTGCTAATAAAGTTCATATCCGCTCGGCTGGAGGTAATTGGCCAGCGGACCGGCCGGCGGGACCTCCGTGACCGCCTATCCGCCTGCCGGTGGCTGCTGGCCGGCGTGCATTCCGGGCCGCGACCGCTAACTTACGGGACCCTAAATGGCCCGCGGACCAGCTGGCGGGACCTCCGTGACAGCCTACCCGCCTGGCGGTGGCTGCTGGCCGGCGTGGATTCCGGGCCGCGACCGCTCACTTACGGGACCCTAATTGGCCCGCGGACCAGCTGGCGGGACCTCCGTGACAGCCTACCCGCCTCCCGGTGGCTGCTGGCCGGCGCGGATTCCGGGCCGCGACCGCTAACTTACGGGACCCCAATTGGCCCGCGGACCAGCCGGCGGGACCCCCGTGACCGCCTATCCGCCTTGGCCGGTTCCCCGGCCGGCCACGGATGGCGAGAATCCGGCCTCCTCGCCCGGAGCGCTCGTCGGCTTCGGCGAAAAATGCACTAAGTGCCAAACCCCATTCATTTACAATGGCGTGTCCGCCAGAGGGCGCAGTTCCCCCCGCGGACCAGCCGGCGGGACCTCCGTGACCGCCTATCCGCCCGCGCTGGTTCCCCGGCCGGCGCGAATTCCGGGCCGCGACCGCTAAATTACGGGACCCAAATTGGCCCGCGGACCAGCCGGCGGGACCTCCGTGACCGCCTATCCGCCTCCGCTGGTTCCCCGGTCGGCGTGGATTCCGGACCGCGACCGCTAAATTACGGGACCCAAAATGGCCCGCGGACCAGCCGGCGGGACCTCCGTGACCGCCTATCCGCCTCCGCTGGTTCCCCGGTCGGCGTGGATTCCGGACCGCGACCGCTAAATTACGGGACCCAAATTGGCCCGCGGACCAGCCGGCGGGACCTCCGTGACCGCCTATCCGCCTCCGCTGGTTCCCCGGTCGGCGTGGATTCCGGACCGCGACCGCTAAATTACGGGACCCAAAATGGCCCGCGGACCAGCCGGCGGGACCTCCGTGACCGCCTATCCGCCTCCGCTGGTTCCCCGGTCGGCCACAGATGACGAATATTCGGCCTCTCGCTCTGGAAGTCCTGCCGACTTAGCCGAAAATTTTCTAAGTGCCATCGGCTCTCGCTCGGAAAAGTGTCCGCCTCGTCTGGTTCCCCAGCTCGGCCTCAGAATTCGAAAATTCGGCCTCTCTGAGGTACCAGGGGTAGGCTTTATGTACTTGGTCCCCCCAGTTAGTGTACTCATCACTTTACCCCCCTTTCGCAAAATATAGTCGGCACGTATGTGCAGAACTGTTTATTTTCATTTTAAAAATTTTCTAAGTGCCAGCGGAAGCTGTCACACGAACTGTCCGAGCTACCACGGTGCCCATCCCGGGCAGTGACGGCAAAAGGCCGATGTGTGTTTGATGGAAGTCTGAATAATTTCTAAGTGCCAACGGCTCAACCGCCGTAAAGTGTCCGCCTCGGCTGGTTCTCCATGTCGGCCCGAACGAGCGAAAATTCGGCCTCTTCCCCTGGAGGTCCGGAACATTTTGGCGAATATTTTCAAAGTGCCAACGGCTGTTCCGCCGTAAAGTGTCCGACCCGGCTGGTTCCTCCGGTCGGCCCGAACGAGCGAAAATTCGGCCTCTTCCCCTGGAGGTCCTGTGAAGTTTAACGAATATTTTCTAAGTGCCAACGGCTGTTCCGCCGTAACGTGTCCGACCCGGCTGGTTCCTCCGGTCGGCCCGAACGAGCGAAAATTCGGCCTCTTCCCCTGGAGGTCCGGACGACTTTGGCGAATATTTTCTAAGTGCGAACGGCTGTTGCGCCGTAACGTGTCCGACCCGGCTGGTTCCTCCGGTCGGCCCGAACGAGCGAAAATTCGGCCTCTTCCCCTGGAGGTCAGGAACATTTTGACGAATATTTTCAAAGTGCCAACGGCTGTTGCGCCGTAAGGTGTCCGACCCGGCTGGTTCCTCCGGTCGGCTCCGAACGAGCGAAAATTCGGCCTCTTCCCCTGGAGGTCCGGAACATTTTGGCGAATATTTTCAAAGTGCCAACGGCTGTTCCGCCGTAAAGTGTCCGACCCGGCTGGTTCCTCCGGTCGGCCCGAACGAGCGAAAATTCGGCCTCTTCCCCTGGAGGTCCGGACGACTTTGGCGAATATTTTCTAAGTGCGAACGGCTGTTGCGCCGTAAAGTGTCCGACCCGGCTGGTTCCTCCGGTCGGCCCGAACGAGCGAAAATTCGGCCTCTTCCCCTGGAGGTCCGGAACATTTTGGCGAATATTTCCTAAGTGCCAACGGCTGTTGCGCCGTAACGTGTCCGACCCGGCTGGTTCCTCCGGTCGGCCCGAACAAGCGAAAATTCGGCCTCTTCCCCCTGGAGGTCCGGACGACTTTGGCGAATATTTTCTAAGTGCGAACGGCTGTTGCGCCGTAACGTGTCCGACCCGGCTGGTTCCTCCGGTCGTCCCGAACGAGCGAAAATTCGGCCTCTTCCCCTGGAGGTCCGGACGACTTTGGCGAATATTTTCTAAGTGCGAACGGCTGTTGCACCGTAACGTGTCCGACCCGGCTGGTTCCTCCGGTCGGCCCGAACGAGCGAAAATTCGGCCTCTTCCCCTGGAGGTCCGGACGACTTTGACGAATATTTTCTAAGTGCCAACGGCTGTTCCGCCGTAACGTGTCCGACCCGGCCGGTTCCTCCGGTCGGCCCGAACGAGCGAAAATTCGGCCTCTTCCCCTGGAGGTCCGGAACATTTTGGCGAATATTTTCTAAGTGCGAACGGCTGTTGCGCCGTAAAGTGTCCGACCCGGCTGGTTCCTCCGGTCGGCCCGAACGAGCGAAAATTCGGCCTCTTCCCCTGGAGGTCCGGACGACTTTGACGAATATTTTCTAAGTGCCAACGGCTGTTCCGCCGTAACGTGTCCGACCCGGCCGGTTCCTCCGGTCGGCCCGAACGAGCGAAAATTCGGCCTCTTCCCCTGGAGGTCCGGAACATTTTGGCGAATATTTTCTAAGTGCGAACGGCTGTTGCGCCGTAAAGTGTCCGACCCGGCCGGTTCCTCCGGTCGGCCCGAACGAGCGAAAATTCGGCCTCTTCCCCTGGAGGTCCGGAACATTTTGGCGAATATTTTCAAAGTGCCAACGGCTGTTGCGCCGTAACGTGTCCGACCCGGCTGGTTCCTCCGGTCGGCCCGAACGAGCGAAAATTCGGCCTCTTCCCCTGGAGGTCCGGACGACTTTGGCGAATATTTTCTAAGTGCGAACGGCTGTTGCGCCGTAACGTGTCCGACCCGGCTGGTTCCTCCGGTCGGCCCGAACGAGCGAAAATTCGGCCTCTTCCCCTGGAGGTCCGGAACATTTTGGCGAATATTTTCAAAGTGCCAACGGCTGTTGCGCCGTAACGTGTCCGACCCGGCTGGTTCCTCCGGTCGGCTTGAACAAGCGAAAATTCGGCCTCTTCCCCTGGAGGTCCGGACGACTTTGGCGAATATTTTCTAAGTGCGAACGGCTGTTGCGCCGTAACGTGTCCGACCCGGCTGGTTCCTCCGGTCGGCCCGAACGAGCGAAAATTCGGCCTCTTCCCCTGGAGGTCCGGAACATTTTGGCGAATATTTTCTAAGTGCGAACGGCTGTTGCGCCGTAAAGTGTCCGACCCGGCCGGTTCCTCCGGTCGGCCCGAACGAGCGAAAATTCGGCCTCTTCCCCTGGAGGTCCGGAACATTTTGGCGAATATTTTCAAAGTGCCAACGGCTGCTCCGCCGTAAAGTGTCCGACCCGGCTGGTTCCTCCGGTCGGCCCGAACGAGCGAAAATTCGGCCTCTTCCCCTGGAGGTCCGGACGACTTTGGCGAATATTTTCAAAGTGCCAACGGCTGTTGCGCCGTAACGTGTCCGACCCGGCTGGTTCCTCCGGTCGGCCCGAACGAGCGAAAATTCGGCCTCTTCCCCTGGAGGTCCTGTGAAGTTTAACGAATATTTTCTAAGTGCCAACGGCTGTTGCGCCGTAACGTGTCCGACCCGGCTGGTTCCTCCGGTCGGCCCGAACGAGCGAAAATTCGGCCTCTTCCCCTGGAGGTCCGGAACATTTTGGCGAATATTTTCAAAGTGCCAACGGCTGTTGCGCCGTAACGTGTCCGACCCGGCTGGTTCCTCCGGTCGGCCCGAACAAGCGAAAATTCGGCCTCTTCCCCCTGGAGGTCCGGACGACTTTGGCGAATATTTTCTAAGTGCGAACGGCTGTTGCGCCGTAACGTGTCCGACCCGGCTGGTTCCTCCGGTCGTCCCGAACGAGCGAAAATTCGGCCTCTTCCCCTGGAGGTCCGGACGACTTTGGCGAATATTTTCTAAGTGCGAACGGCTGTTGCACCGTAACGTGTCCGACCCGGCTGGTTCCTCCGGTCGGCCCGAACGAGCGAAAATTCGGCCTCTTCCCCTGGAGGTCCGGACGACTTTGACGAATATTTTCTAAGTGCCAACGGCTGTTCCGCCGTAACGTGTCCGACCCGGCCGGTTCCTCCGGTCGGCCCGAACGAGCGAAAATTCGGCCTCTTCCCCTGGAGGTCCGGAACATTTTGGCGAATATTTTCTAAGTGCGAACGGCTGTTGCGCCGTAAAGTGTCCGACCCGGCTGGTTCCTCCGGTCGGCCCGAACGAGCGAAAATTCGGCCTCTTCCCCTGGAGGTCCGGACGACTTTGACGAATATTTTCTAAGTGCCAACGGCTGTTCCGCCGTAACGTGTCCGACCCGGCCGGTTCCTCCGGTCGGCCCGAACGAGCGAAAATTCGGCCTCTTCCCCTGGAGGTCCGGAACATTTTGGCGAATATTTTCTAAGTGCGAACGGCTGTTGCGCCGTAAAGTGTCCGACCCGGCCGGTTCCTCCGGTCGGCCCGAACGAGCGAAAATTCGGCCTCTTCCCCTGGAGGTCCGGAACATTTTGGCGAATATTTTCAAAGTGCCAACGGCTGTTGCGCCGTAACGTGTCCGACCCGGCTGGTTCCTCCGGTCGGCCCGAACGAGCGAAAATTCGGCCTCTTCCCCTGGAGGTCCGGACGACTTTGGCGAATATTTTCTAAGTGCGAACGGCTGTTGCGCCGTAACGTGTCCGACCCGGCTGGTTCCTCCGGTCGGCCCGAACGAGCGAAAATTCGGCCTCTTCCCCTGGAGGTCCGGAACATTTTGGCGAATATTTTCAAAGTGCCAACGGCTGTTGCGCCGTAACGTTCCCGACCCGGCTGGTTCCTCCGGTCGGCTTGAACAAGCGAAAATTCGGCCTCTTCCCCTGGAGGTCCGGACGACTTTGGCGAATATTTTCTAAGTGCGAACGGCTGTTGCGCCGTAAAGTGTCCGACCCGGCTGGTTCCTCCGGTCGGCCCGAACGAGCGAAAATTCGGCCTCTTCCCCTGGAGGTCCGGACGACTTTGACGAATATTTTCTAAGTGCCAACGGCTGTTCCGCCGTAACGTGTCCGACCCGGCCGGTTCCTCCGGTCGGCCCGAACGAGCGAAAATTCGGCCTCTTCCCCTGGAGGTCCTGTCAAGTTTAACGAATATTTTCTAAGTGCCATCGGCTCTTCCGCCGTTACGTGTCCGACCCGGCTGGTTCCTCCGGTCGGCCTGAACAAGTGAAAATTCGGCCTCTTCCCCTGGAGGTCCGGAACATTTTGGCGAATATTTTCTAAGTGCCATCGGCTCTTCCGCCGTAAGGTGTCCGACTCGGCCGGTTCCTCCGGTCGGCCTGAACGAGCGAAAATTCGGCCTCTTCCCCTGGAGGTCCTGTCAAGTTTAACGAATATTTTCTAAGTGCCATCGGCTCTTCCGCCGTAAGGTGTCCGACTCGGCCGGTTCCTCCGGTCGGCCTGAACAAGTGAAAATTCGGCCTCTTCCCCTGGAGGTCCGGAACATTTTGGCGAATATTTTCTAAGTGCCATCGGCTCTTCCGCCGTAAGGTGTCCGACTCGGCCGGTTCCTCCGGTCGGCCTGAACGAGCGAAAATTCGGCCTCTTCCCCTGGAGGTCCTGTCAAGTTTAACGAATATTTTCTAAGTGCCATCGGCTCTTCCGCCGTAAAGCGTCCGACTCGGCTGGTTCCCGATGTCGGCCAGAACAAGTGGAAATTCGGCCTCTTCCCCTGGAGGTCAGTTGAAGTTTAACGAATATTTTCTAAGTGCCAACGGCTGCTCCGCCGTAAAGCGTCCGACTCGGCTGGTTCCCGATGTCGGCCAGAACAAGTGAAAATTCGGCCTCTTCCCCTGGAGGTCCGTTCAAGATTAACGAATATTTCCTAAGTGCCAACGGCTGCTCCGCCGTAAAGCGTCCGACTCGGCTGGTTCCCGATGTCGGCCAGAACAAGTGAAAATTCGGCCTCTTCCCCTGGAGGTCCGTTCAAGATTAACGAATATTTTCTAAGTGCCAACGGCTCTTGCGCCGAAAAGCGTCCGCCTCGGCTGGTTCCCGCGGTCGGACACAAAATGTGTCAATTCGGCCTCTCTGAGGTACCAGGGGTAGGCTTTATGTACTTGGTCCCCCCACTTAGTGTACTCATCACTTTACCCCCCTTTCGCAAAATATAGTCGGCACGTATGTGCAGAACTGTTTATTTTCATTTTAAAAATTGTCTAAGTGCCAGCGGAAGCTGTCACACGAACTGTCCGAGCTACCACGGTGCCCATCCCGGGCAGTGACGGCAAAAGGCCGATGTGTGTTTGATGGAAGTCTGAATAATTTCTAAGTGCCAACGGCTCAACCGCCGTAAAGTGTCCGCCTCGGCCGGTTCTCCCGGTCGGCCCGAACGAGCGAAAATTCGGCCTCTTTCCCTGGAGGTCCGGAACATTTTGGCGAATATTTTCTAAGTGCCAACGGGTGCTCCGCCGTAAAGTGTCCGCCTCGGCTGGTTCCCCCGGTCGGCCAGAACAAGTGAAAATTCGGCCTCTTCCCCTGGAGGTCCGGAACATTTTGGCGAATATTTCCTAAGTGCCAACGGCTGCTCCGCCGTAAAGTGTCCGCCTCGGCCGGTTCACCCGGTCGGCCAGAACAAGTGAAAATTCGGCCTCTTCCCCTGGAGGTCCGGAACATTTTGGCAAATATTTCCTAAGTGCCAACGGCTGCTCCGCCGTAAAGTGTCCGACTCGGCCGGTTCCCCCGGTCGGCCAGAACAAGTGAAAATCCGGCCTCTTCCCCTGGAAGTCCGGCCGAGTTAAGGCAAATATTTCCTAAGTGCCAACGGCTGTTCCGCCGTAAAGGGTCCGACTCGGCTGGTTCCCGATGTCGGCCAGAACAAGTGAAAAATCGGCCTCTTCCCCTGGAAGTCCGGCCGAGTTCGGCGAATATTTCCTAAGTGCCAACGGCTGTTCCGCCGTAAAGAGTCCGACTCGGCTGGTTCCCGATGTCGGCCAGAACAAGTGAAAATCCGGCCTCTTCCCCTGGAGGTCCGGAACATTTTGGCAAATATTTCCTAAGTGCCAACGGCTGCTCAGCCTTAAAGTGTCCGACTCGGCTGGTTCCCGATGTCGGCCAGAACAAGTGAAAATCCGGCCTCTTCCCCTGGAAGTCCGGCCGAGTTAAGGCGAATATTTCCTAAGTGCCAACGGCTGTTCCGCCGTAAAGAGTCCGACTCGGCTGGTTCCCGATGTCGGCCAGAACAAGTGAAAATCCGGCCTCTTCCCCTGGAAGTCCGGCCGAGTTAAGGCAAATATTTCCTAAGTGCCAACGGCTGTTCCGCCGTAAAGAGTCCGACTCGGCTGGTTCCCGATGTCGGCCAGAACAAGTGAAAATCCGGCCTCTTCCCCTGGAAGTCCGGCCGAGTTAAGGCGAATATTTCCTAAGTGCCAACGGCTGCTCAGCCTTAAAGTGTCCGACTCGGCTGGTTCCCGATGTCGGCCAGAACAAGTGAATATTCGGCCTCTTCCCCTGGAGGTCCGGAACATTTTGGCAAATATTTTCTAAGTGCTAACGGCTGTTGCGCCGTAACGTGTCCGACCCGGCTGGTTCTCCCGGTCGGCCCGAACGAGCGAAAATTCGGCCTCTTCCCCTGGAGGTCCGGAACATTTTGGCGAATATTTCCTAAGGGCCAACGGCTGCTCCGCCGTAAAGAGACCGACTCGGCTGGTTCCCGATGTCGGCCAGAACAAGTGAAAATTCGGCCTCTTCCCCTGGAGGTCAGTTGAAGTTTAACGAATATTTCCTAAGTGCCAACGGCTGCTCCGCCGTAAAGTGTCCGACTCGGCTGGTTCCCGATGTCGGCCAGAACAAGTGAATATTCGGCCTCTTCCCCTGGAGGTCCGGAACATTTTGGCAAATATTTCCTAAGTGCCAACGGCTGCTCCGCCGTAAAGAGTCCGACTCGGCTGGTTCCCGATTTCGGCCAGAACAAGTGAAAATTCGGCCTCTTCCCCTGGAAGTCCGGCCGAGTTCGGCGAATATTTCCTAAGTGCCAACGGCTCTTGCGCCGAAAAGCGTCCGACTCGGCTGGTTCCCGATGTCGGCCAGAACAAGTGAATATTCGGCCTCTTCCCCTGGAGGTCCGTTCAAGATTAACGAATATTTTCTAAGTGCCAACGGCTGCTCCGCCGTAAAGCGTCCGTCTCGGCTGGTTCCCGATGTCGGCCAGAACAAGTGGAAATTCGGCCTCTTCCCCTGGAAGTGCGGCCAAGTTTGGCGAATATTTCCTAAGTGCCAACGGCTGCTCCGCCGTAAAGCGTCCGACTCGGCTGGTTCCCGATGTCGGCCAGAACAAGTGAAAATTCGGCCTCTTCCCCTGGAGGTCCGTTCAAGTTTAACGAATATTTTCTAAGTGCCAACGGCTGCTCCGCCGTAAAGGGTCCGACTCGGCTGGTTCCCGATGTCGGCCAGAACAAGTGAAAATCCGGCCTCTTCCCCTGGAGGTCAGTTGAAGTTTAACGAATATTTTCTAAGTGCCAACGGCTGCTCCGCCGTAAAGCGTCCGACTCGGCTGGTTCCCGATGTCGGCCAGAACAAGTGAAAATTCGGCCTCTTCCCCTGGAGGTCAGTTGAAGTTTAACGAATATTTTCTAAGTGCCAACGGCTGCTCCGCCGTAAAGCGTCCGACTCGGCTGGTTCCCGATGTCGGCCAGAACAAGTGAAAATTCGGCCTCTTCCCCTGGAGGTCAGTTGAAGTTTAACGAATATTTTCTAAGTGCCAACGGCTGCTCCGCCGTAAAGCGTCCGACTCGGCTGGTTCCCGATGTCGACCAGAACAAGTGGAAATTCGGCCTCTTCCCCTGGAGGTCAGTTGAAGTTTAACGAATATTTTCTAAGTGCCAACGGCTGTTCCGCCGTAAAGAGTCCGACTCGGCTGGTTCCCGATGTCGGCCAGAACAAGTGAAAATTCGGCCTCTTCCCCTGGAGGTCCGTTCAAGATTAACGAATATTTTCTAAGTGCCAACGGCTCTTGCGCCGAAAAGCGTCCGCCTCGGCTGGTTCCCGCGGTCGGACACAAAATGTGTCAATTCGGCCTCTCTGAGGTACCAGGGGTAGGCTTTATGTACTTGGTCCCCCCACTTAGTGTACTCATCACTTTACCCCCCTTTCGCAAAATATAGTCGGCACGTATGTGCAGAACTGTTTATTTTCATTTTAAAAATTGTCTAAGTGCCAGCGGAAGCTGTCACACGAACTGTCCTAGCTACCACGGTGCCCATCCCGGGCAGTGACGGCAAAAGGCCGATGTGTGTTTATGGAAGTCTGAATAATTTCTAAGTGCCAACGGCTCAACCGCCGTAAAGTGTCCGCCTCGGCTGGTTCTCCCGGTCGGCCCGAACGAGCGAAAATTCGGCCTCTTCCCCTGGAGGTCCGGAACATTTTGGCGAATATTTTCAAAGTGCCAACGGCTGCTCCGCCGTAAAGTGTCCGCCTCGGCTGGTTCCCCCGGTCGGCCAGAACAAGTGAAAATTCGGCCTCTTCCCCTGGAGGTCCGGAACATTTTGGCGAATATTTTCAAAGTGCCAACGGCTGCTCCGCCGTAAAGTGTCCGCCTCGGCTGGTTCCCCCGGTCGGCCAGAACAAGTGAAAATTCGGCCTCTTCCCCTGGAGGTCCGGAACATTTTGGCGAATATTTCCTAAGTGCCAACGGCTGCTCCGCCGTAAAGTGTCCGACTCGGCTGGTTCCCCCGGTCGGCCAGAACAAGTGAAAAATCGGCCTCTTCCCCTGGAAGTCCGGCCGAGTTAAGGCAAATATTTCCTAAGTGCCAACGGCTGCTCAGCCTTAAAGGGTCCGACTCGGCTGGTTCCCGATGTCGGCCAGAACAAGTGAAAATCCGGCCTCTTCCCCTGGAAGTCCGGCCGAGTTAAGGCGAATATTTCCTAAGTGCCAACGGCTGCTCAGCCTTAAAGTGTCCGACTCGGCTGGTTCCCGATGTCGGCCAGAACAAGTGAATATTCGGCCTCTTCCCCTGGAGGTCCGGAACATTTTGGCAAATATTTCCTAAGTGCCAACGGCTGCTCCGCCGTAAAGTGTCCGACTCGGCTGGTTCCCGATGTCGGCCAGAACAAGTGAAAATCCGGCCTCTTCCCCTGGAAGTCCGGCCAAGTTCGGCGAATATTTCCTAAGTGCCAACGGCTGCTCCGCCGTAAAGAGACCGACTCGGCTGGTTCCCGATGTCGGCCAGAACAAGTGAAAATTCGGCCTCTTCCCCTGGAGGTCAGTTGAAGTTTAACGAATATTTCCTAAGTGCCAACGGCTGCTCCGCCGTAAAGTGTCCGACTCGGCTGGTTCCCGATGTCGGCCAGAACAAGTGAATATTCGGCCTCTTCCCCTGGAGGTCCGGAACATTTTGGCAAATATTTCCTAAGTGCCAACGGCTGCTCCGCCGTAAAGAGTCCGACTCGGCTGGTTCCCGATTTCGGCCAGAACAAGTGAAAATTCGGCCTCTTCCCCTGGAAGTCCGGCCGAGTTCGGCGAATATTTCCTAAGTGCCAACGGCTCTTGCGCCGAAAAGCGTCCGACTCGGCTGGTTCCCGATGTCGGCCAGAACAAGTGAATATTCGGCCTCTTCCCCTGGAGGTCCGTTCAAGATTAACGAATATTTTCTAAGTGCCAACGGCTGCTCCGCCGTAAAGCGTCCGTCTCGGCTGGTTCCCGATGTCGGCCAGAACAAGTGGAAATTCGGCCTCTTCCCCTGGAAGTGCGGCCAAGTTTGGCGAATATTTCCTAAGTGCCAACGGCTGCTCCGCCGTAAAGCGTCCGACTCGGCTGGTTCCCGATGTCGGCCAGAATAAGTGGAAATTCGGCCTCTTCCCCTGGAGGTCAGTTGAAGTTTAACGAATATTTTCTAAGTGCCAACGGCTGCTCCGCCGTAAAGCGTCCGACTCGGCTGGTTCCCGATGTCGGCCAGAACAAGTGAAAATTCGGCCTCTTCCCCTGGAAGTGCGGCCAAGTTAAGGCAAATATTTCCTAAGTGCCAACGGCTGTTCCGCCGTAAAGGGTCCGACTCGGCTGGTTCCCGATGTCGGCCAGAACAAGTGAAAATTCGGCCTCTTCCCCTGGAGGTCAGTTGAAGTTTAACGAATATTTTCTAAGTGCCAACGGCTGCTCCGCCGTAAAGCGTCCGACTCGGCTGGTTCCCGATGTCGGCCAGAACAAGTGAAAATTCGGCCTCTTCCCCTGGAGGTCCGTTCAAGTTTAACGAATATTTTCTAAGTGCCAACGGCTGCTCCGCCGTAAAGCGTCCGACTCGGCTGGTTCCCGATGTCGGCCAGAACAAGTGAAAATTCGGCCTCTTCCCCTGGAGGTCAGTTGAAGTTTAACGAATATTTTCTAAGTGCCAACGGCTGCTCCGCCGTAAAGCGTCCGACTCGGCTGGTTCCCGATGTCGGCCAGAACAAGTGAAAATTCGGCCTCTTCCCCTGGAGGTCAGTTGAAGTTTAACGAATATTTTCTAAGTGCCAACGGCTGCTCCGCCGTAAAGCGTCCGACTCGGCTGGTTCCCGATGTCGGCCAGAACAAGTGAAAATTCGGCCTCTTCCCCTGGAGGTCCGTTCAAGTTTGGGGAATATTTTCTAAGTGCCAACGGCTGCTCCGCCTTAAAGCGTCCGACTCGGCTGGTTCCCGATGTCGGCCAGAACAAGTGAAAATCCGGCCTCTTCCCCTGGAAGTCCGGCCGAGTTAAGGCAAATATTTCCTAAGTGCCAACGGCTGCTCAGCCTTAAAGGGCCCGACTCGGCTGGTTCCCGATGTCGGCCAGAAGAAGTGACAATTCGGCCTCTTCCCCTGGAGGTCTTTTCAAGTTTAACGAATATTTTCTGAGTGCCAACGGCTGCTCCGCCTTAAAGCGTCCGACTCGGCTGGTTCCCGATGTCGGCCAGAACAAGTGACAATTCGGCCTCTTCCCCTGGAGGTCCTTTCAAGTTTAACGAATATTTTCTAAGTGCCAACGGCTGCTCCGCCGTAAAGCGTCCGACTCGGCTGGTTCCCGATGTCGGCCAGAACAGGTGAAAATTCGGCCTCTTCCCCTGGAGGTCCGTTCAAGTTTGGCGAATATTTTCTAAGTGCCAACGGCTGCTCCGCCTTAAAGTGTCCGACTCGGCTGGTTCCCGATGTCGGGCAGAACAAGTGACAATTCGGCCTCTTCCCCTGGAAGTCCGGCCGAGTTTGGCGAATATTTTCTAAGTGCCAACGGCTGCTCCGCCGTAAAGAGTCCGACTCGGCTGGTTCCCGATGTCGGCCAGAAAAAGTGACAATTCGGCCTCTTCCCCTGGAGGTCCTTTGAAGTTTAGCGAATATTTTCTAAGTGCCAACGGCTCTTGCGCCGAAAAGCGTCCGCCTCGGCTGGTTCCCGCGGTCGGCCGTAATAGGCGAAAATTCGGCCTCTTCCCCTGGAGCGACCTCCAAATTTGGGCGAAATTTTTTCTAAGTGCCTAAAGGTACCAGGGGTTTGGGTACCAGGGGTGCATTACCAACTGGTCTTTTGTCAACCCATGTACTTTTTCTAGAGTACATGGGTTGGTCCCCCCACTTAGTGTACTCATCACTTTACCCCCCTTTCGCAAAATATAGTCAGAACGAGCATGGGGGACGCAATTGTTTTCCATGCAAATCAATTGGGCCTGGTCCGAGCGCTGGTAACGGCCGCCAGCAAGCGTCCCCTGCTCGGATAGCAGAACTGAAGAAGGCACGGCACTTCCAGAGAGAGAGAGAAAATTTTCTAAGTGCCACATTTCTCAAAAATTTTCAAAGTGCCACATCTCTCAAAAAATTTCTAAGTGCCACATCTCTCAAAAAATTTCTAAGTGCCACATCTCTCAAAAAATTTCTAAGTGCCACATCTCTCAAAAACTTTCAAAGTGCCACATCTCTGAAAAACTTTCTAAGTGCCACGTCTCTGAAAAATTTTCTAAGTGCCACGGCACGGCTGTGAAATATTCAAAGTCCTACAGGCATTGGCAGAATGCGCGGACGGCCGTCTGCTCCCGGCGGCCGCCGCGAAGCTACTACCCCCTCCCGGGGACGGCTGTCTGCTCCCGGCAGCCGTCCTTACCCCCCTCCCCCGTTTGCACCGCCTGAAGTTAGACCCGCCTTGGTAGGGCCCCCACCGGCCCCGGCTCGCCGGCGTTGGGTGGACGGTTCCTGCCCACTTGCGGGTCCCGGTCGCTTGGCAACCGACCGGGGAGGACCAGCCGCCTCCTTAAACACAGGCTGGAAGGGAAATCCGGTCAAGCTACGGAGGACCGGCCGCCTCCTTAAACACAGGCCGGAAGGGAAATCCGATCAAGCTACGGAGGACCGGTCGCCTCCCTAAACACAGGCCGGGCAAAAATCTGCGAATGGGCCCGTCAAGGGTAGTGGGTCATCCAAGGTGGGAGGTACCGGCCGCCTCCTTAAACACAGGCCGGGCAAAAATCTGCGAATGGGCCCGTCAAGGGTAGTGGGTCATCCAAGGTGGGAGGTACCGGCCGCCTCCTTAAACACAGGCCGGGCAAAAATCTGCGAATGGCCCGTCAAGGGTAGAAGGTCATCCAAGGAGGGAGGTACCGGCCGCCTCCTTAAACACAGGCCGGGCAAAAATCTGCGAATGGCCCGTCAAGGGTTGTTGGTCATCCAAGGAGGGAGGTACCGGCCGCCTCCTTAAACACAGGCCGGGCAAAAATCTGCGAATGGCCCGTCAAGGGTTGTTGGTCATCCAAGGAGGGAGGTACCGGCCGCCTCCTTAAACACAGGCCGGGCAAAAATCTGCGAACGGCCCGTCAAGGGTTCTGTCTCATCCAAGAAAGGGGTACCGGCCGCCTCAGAGGCCGGAGCGAAGGGGGCGAAAGGCTGTCGATGGGGAAGGATCGGGGCCACGGCTAATCTAGCGATGCCCGCGTCGGGCGGTCACTCCGACGAATGAGCGGGGCCGAATCCGGCGCGAGGCGGCCTTCAGGCACGTGGTTCGAGACGACCTCACCCGGCTCTAGCCCGGAGGATCGGAGGCAACGGCCGTCTCCTTAAGCTAAGGCCGGACGAAAATCTGCGGATGCGGTCCATCCAAGGCAGACGGAGGTACCGGCCGCCTCGGTAAACAATGCCCGGGCAAAAATCTGCGAACGGCCCGTCAAGGGTTCTGTCTCATCCAAGAAAGGGGTACCGGCCGCCTCAGAGGCCGGAGCGAAGGGGGCGAAAGGCTGTCGATGGGGAAGGATCGGGGCCACGGCTAATCTAGCGATGCCCGCGTCGGGCGGTCACTCCGACGAATGAGCGGGGCCGAATCCGGCGCGAGGCGGCCTTCAGGCACGTGGTTCGAGACGACCTCACCCGGCTCTAGCCCGGAGGATCGGAGGCAACGGCCGTCTCCTTAAGCTAAGGCCGGACGAAAATCTGCGGATGCGGTCCATCCAAGGCAGACGGAGGTACCGGCCGCCTCGGTAAACAATGCCCGGGCAAAAATCTGCGAACGGCCCGTCAAGGGTTCTGTCTCATCCAAGAAAGGGGTACCGGCCGCCTCAGAGGCCGGAGCGAAGGGGGCGAAAGGCTGTCGATGGGGAAGGATCGGGGCCACGGCTAATCTAGCGATGCCCGCGTCGGGCGGTCACTCCGACGAATGAGCGGGGCCGAATCCGGCGCGAGGCGGCCTTCAGGCACGTGGTTCGAGACGACCTCACCCGGCTCTAGCCCGGAGGATCGGAGGCAACGGCCGTCTCCTTAAGCTAAGGCCGGACGAAAATCTGCGGATGCGGTCCATCCAAGGCAGACGGAGGTACCGGCCGCCTCGGTAAACAATGCCCGGGCAAAAATCTGCGAACGGCCCGTCAAGGGTTCTGTCTCATCCAAGAAAGGGGTACCGGCCGCCTCAGAGGCCGGAGCGAAGGGGGCGAAAGGCTGTCGATGGGGAAGGATCGGGGCCACGGCTAATCTAGCGATGCCCGCGTCGGGCGGTCACTCCGACGAATGAGCGGGGCCGAATCCGGCGCGAGGCGGCCTTCAGGCACGTGGTTCGAGACGACCTCACCCGGCTCTAGCCCGGAGCGAAAAACACTCTTATAACCTGACCGACATGCGCCCATGACCCGCCTTGGTAGGGCCCCCACCGGCCCCGGCTACCGCCGGCGTTGGGTGGACGGTTCCTCCCCACTTGCGGGTCGCACTCCAGCGCTACGGCCGCCGCGCGAGCGCGCGCCCCGCGCCGCCCGCGCAGGCCTAGCGCGAACCGTACGGCAGCGAAACCGAGACGCCCCGGCTCAACCTCACCCAGAGGCCATCCACGGAGGCCGAGCGCGCGATCCGACTTGCGGCACGCCACGTGGGCGTCCGCCGGCCGCGCCGGTCGACCGCGAAACCGATTTCTCAAAGACCAAGCCCGAGTCCCAACCTCCGCACATATCCGCACACGCCTTCCCGACCACCGCGAAGCGGGAGGCGTCTATCGTGGCCGCCGGGGCGTATGACCCCTCCGCGTGAGGCGTGCGGGCTCGGGGGGGCCGCAACGACCGAGTCTGACTCGGACGGGGCGCAGCTTCCCTCCCGGTCGCAGCATCAGCGCCGAACGCGCGACGTCACCAGCCCCCCGGAACGGTTCGTCGGGAGCGCGGCAATGGCCCACATCTCACCTCGCCAGCCGGCCGCAGCGGGCCGCGCCGAACCGAGTCTGACTCGGGGTGCGCACAGTCCCGTCTGGGTCACGGAGGCGACGAGCTGTGACCGCCACCGTCGCCCCTTCGTCCTTCCGGATCCCCCCAGCGCCGGCAAAACTCCGCATCCTGGCCGCATCGCGTGACACGGGCGGGCCGCAACGACCGAGTCTGACTCGGACGGGGCGCAGCTTCCCGCCTCGGGCCATCGCAAAGCGTGCCTCGCGCGGGCAAAGTCGCCGGCGCAGCGCCGCGCCCCTCGACAAGAGCGAGCCTCAGCCGGGCCGCGACGACCGAGTCTGACTCGGACGGAGCGCAGCTTCCCGCCTGGGTCACCGCTAGTCGCCGGGCCGACGGCGCCCATCCCCGGACCCCGCCGTTCCCTCGCGGTTTATCCTAAGCCGCCTGCCTTAGCCCAACCGACGTGCCAACCCCCCCGTGCCGAGTTCGCTCTTCCCGAGCCGCGTCCCCCCGACAATTCCGTCCGTGACCGTCCCGCCCCGCGGCGATCCGCTCTGCCCCAGCAGCCGGCGAGTCAGCGTCCTACGGGTCTGATCTGGCCGCAGTCCGAGCTCCGGGCAGGCACAGCGGCGTCGCGCGGGCGCGGTCGGCGCTCGGAGGCAGCGTCGGGACCGGACCGGCTCCCCGCGGAGACGCTTACGGAGCGCGGCCCGGCACCTCTCGTTACGGCGAAGGTTCAGGCAGAGGCCGTTTGGACCCGCGCCGGCCGGAGGGCTTCCCACCCGATAAGGTCCGCGAAGACTCGTCCCCGCCCGGCCTCCCCGCTGCCGCGGTCGGCCCCCGGAAAACGTGACAGGGCCCCCAGCTCGGCCCGAGCGGGCGTCCCGCGCGACCCCACGCGCGAGCGACCCACCCCTACCTGGTTGATCCTGCCAGTAGCATATGCTTGTCTCAAAGATTAAGCCATGCAAGTCTAAGTGCACACGGCCCGTACAGCGAAACTGCGAATGGCTCATTAAATCAGTTATGGTTCCTTTGATCGCTCCACTGTTACTTGGATAACTGTGGCAATTCTAGAGCTAATACATGCAAACGAGCGCCGACCTCCGGGGACGCGCGCATTTATCAGACCCAAAACCCACGCGGTGCCCGGGCGCGCGGGCCAAGGGGTCGCGGCGCCTGCGCCGCGGCCCTCCGCGCGTCCGGCCCGGCCTCCCTTGGTGACCCTAGATAACTTCCAGCCGATCGCCGGCCCTCCGCGGCGGCGACGTCTCATTCGAATGTCTGCCCTATCAACTTTCGATGGTACTTTCTGCGCCTACCATGGTGACAACGGGTAACGGGAATCAGGGTTCGATTCCGGAGAGGGAGCCTGAGAAACGGCTACCACATCCAAGGAAGGCAGCAGGCGCGCAAATTACCCACTCCCGACACGGGGAGGTAGTGACGAAAAATAACAATACAGGACTCTTTCGAGGCCCTGTAATTGGAATGAGCACAGTCCAAACCCTTGGGCGAGAACCCATTGGAGGGCAAGTCTGGTGCCAGCAGCCGCGGTAATTCCAGCTCCAATAGCGTATCTTAAAGTTGCTGCAGTTAAAAAGCTCGTAGTTGGACCTCGGGACGCGAGCTGACGGTCCGCCGCGAGGCGTGCATCCGTCTGTCCCAGCCCCTGCCTCTCGGTCCGCCCCCGGGATGCCCTTAACTGGGTGTCCCGCCCGGGGCCCGAAGCGTTTACTTTGAAAAAATTAGAGTGTTCAAAGCAGGCCAGCGCCGCCTTGCATACCGCAGCTAGGAATGATGGAATAGGACCCCGGTTCTATTTTGTGGGTTTTCCCTCCTGAACTGGGGCCATGATTGAGAGGGACGGCCGGGGGCATTCGTATTGCGCCGCTAGAGGTGAAATTCTTGGACCGGCGCAAGACGGGCCAGGGCGAAAGCATTTGCCAAGAATGTTTTCATTAATCAAGAA
>NW_026061550.1:0-12500 GCF_024217435.2 Syngnathus scovelli
ACTTAGGAAATATTCGCCAAAATGTTCCGGACCTCCAGGGGAAGAGGCCGATTTTTCACTTGTTCTGGCCGACATCGGGAACCAGCCGAGTCGGACCCTTTACGGCGGAACAGCCGTTGGCACTTAGGAAATATTTGCCTTAACTCGGCCGGACTTCCAGGGGAAGAGGCCGGATTTTCACTTGTTCTGGCCGACATCGGGAACCGGCCGAGTCGGACACTTTAAGGCTGAGCAGCCGTTGGCACTTAGGAAATATTCGCCTTAACTCGGCCGGACTTCCAGGGGAAGAGGCCGGATTTTCACTTGTTCTGGCCGACATCGGGAACCAGCCGAGTCGGACACTTTAAGGCTGAGCAGCCGTTGGCACTTAGGAAATATTCGCCTTAACTCGGCCGGACTTCCAGGGGAAGAGGCCGGATTTTCACTTGTTCTGGCCGACATCGGGAACCAGCCGAGTCGGACTCTTTACGGCGGAACAGCCGTTGGCACTTAGGAAATATTTGCCTTAACTCGGCCGGACTTCCAGGGGAAGAGGCCGGATTTTCACTTGTTCTGGCCGACATCGGGAACCAGCCGAGTCGGACTCTTTACGGCGGAACAGCCGTTGGCACTTAGGAAATATTCGCCGAACTTGGCCGGACTTCCAGGGGAAGAGGCCGATTTTTCACTTGTTCTGGCCGACATCGGGAACCAGCCGAGTCGGACTCTTTACGGCGGAACAGCCGTTGGCACTTAGGAAATATTTGCCTTAACTCGGCCGGACTTCCAGGGGAAGAGGCCGAATTTTCACTTGTTCTGGCCGACATCGGGAACCAGCCGAGTCGGACTCTTTACGGCGGAACAGCCGTTGGCACTTAGGAAATATTCGCCGAACTTGGCCGGACTTCCAGGGGAAGAGGCCGATTTTTCACTTGTTCTGGCCGACATCGGGAACCAGCCGAGTCGGACCCTTTACGGCGGAACAGCCGTTGGCACTTGGGAAATATTTGCCTTAACTCGGCCGGACTTCCAGGGGAAGAGGCCGAATTTTCACTTGTTCTGGCCGACATCGGGAACCAGCCGAGTCGGACTCTTTACGGCGGAACAGCCGTTGGCACTTAGAAAATATTCGTTAAACTTCAACTGACCTCCAGGGGAAGAGGCCGAATTTTCACTTGTTCTGGCCGACATCGGGAACCAGCCGAGTCGGACTCTTTACGGCGGAACAGCCGTTGGCACTTAGAAAATATTCGTTAAACTTCAACTGACCTCCAGGGGAAGAGGCCGAATTTTCACTTGTTCTGGCCGACATCGGGAACCAGCCGAGTCGGACGCTTTTCGGCGGAGCAGCCGTTGGCACTTAGAAAATATTCGTTAATCTTGAACGGACCTCCAGGGGAAGAGGCCGAATTTCCACTTATTCTGGCCGACATCGGGAACCAGCCGAGTCGGACGCTTTACGGCGGAGCAGCCGTTGGCACTTAGGAAATATTTGCCTTAACTCGGCCGGACTTCCAGGGGAAGAGGCCGATTTTTCACTTGTTCTGGCCGACATCGGGAACCAGCCGAGTCGGACCCTTTACGGCGGAACAGCCGTTGGCACTTAGGAAATATTTGCCTTAACTCGGCCGGACTTCCAGGGGAAGAGGCCGATTTTTCACTTGTTCTGGCCGACATCGGGAACCAGCCGAGTCGGACTCTTTACGGCGGAACAGCCGTTGGCACTTAGGAAATATTCGCCAAAATGTTCCGGACCTCCAGGGGAAGAGGCCGAATTTTCACTTGTTCTGGCCGACCGGGGGAACCAGCCGAGGCGGACACTTTACGGCGGAGCACCCGTTGGCACTTAGAAAATATTCGCCAAAATGTTCCGGACCTCCAGGGAAAGAGGCCGAATTTTCGCTCGTTCGGGCCGACCGGGAGAACCGGCCGAGGCGGACACTTTACGGCGGTTGAGCCGTTGGCACTTAGAAATTATTCAGACTTCCATCAAACACACATCGGCCTTTTGCCGTCACTGCCCGGGATGGGCACCGTGGTAGCTCGGACAGTTCGTGTGACAGCTTCCGCTGGCACTTAGACAATTTTTAAAATGAAAATAAACAGTTCTGCACATACGTGCCGACTATATTTTGCGAAAGGGGGGTAAAGTGATGAGTACACTAAGTGGGGGGACCAAGTACATAAAGCCCTCCCCTGGTACCTCAGAGAGGCCGAATTGACACATTTTGTGTCCGACCGCGGGAACCAGCCGAGGCGGACGCTTTTCGGCGCAAGAGCCGTTGGCACTTAGAAAATATTCGTTAATCTTGAACGGACCTCCAGGGGAAGAGGCCGAATTTTCACTTGTTCTGGCCGACATCGGGAACCAGCCGAGGCGGACGCTTTTCGGCGCAAGAGCCGTTGGCACTTAGAAAATATTCGTTAATCTTGAACGGACCTCCAGGGGAAGAGGCCGAATTTTCACTTGTTCTGGCCGACATCGGGAACCAGCCGAGTCGGACGCTTTACGGCGGAGCAGCCGTTGGCACTTAGAAAATATTCGTTAATCTTGAACGGACCTCCAGGGGAAGAGGCCGAATTTTCACTTGTTCTGGCCGACATCGGGAACCAGCCGAGTCGGACGCTTTACGGCGGAGCAGCCGTTGGCACTTTGAAAATATTCGTTAAACTTCAACTGACCTCCAGGGGAAGAGGCCGAGTTTCCACTTGTTCTGGCCGACATCGGGAACCAGCCGAGTCGGACACCTTACGGCGGAAGAGCCGATGGCACTTAGAAAATATTCGTTAAACTTGAACGGACCTCCAGGGGAAGAGGCCGAATTTTCGCTTGTTCAGGCCGACCGGAGGAACCGGCCGAGTCGGACACCTTACGGCGGAAGAGCCGATGGCACTTAGAAAATATTCGTTAAACTTGACAGGACCTCCAGGGGAAGAGGCCGAATTTTCGCTCGTTCAGGCCGACCGGAGGAACCGGCCGAGTCGGACACCTTACGGCGGAAGAGCCGATGGCACTTAGAAAATATTCGTTAAACTTGACAGGACCTCCAGGGGAAGAGGCCGAATTTTCGCTCGTTCAGGCCGACCGGAGGAACCGGCCGAGTCGGACACATTACGGCGGAAGAGCCGATGGCACTTAGAAAATATTCGTTAAACTTGACAGGACCTCCAGGGGAAGAGGCCGAATTTTCGCTCGTTCAGGCCGACCGGAGGAACCGGCCGGGTCGGACACCTTACGGCGGAAGAGCCGATGGCACTTAGAAAATATTCGCCAAAATGTTCCGGACCTCCAGGGGAAGAGGCCGAATTTTCACTTGTTCAGGCCGACCGGAGGAACCGGCCGGGTCGGACACGTTACGGCGGAACAGCCGTTGGCACTTAGAAAATATTCGTCAAAGTCGTCCGGACCTCCAGGGGAAGAGGCCGAATTTTCGCTCGTTCGGGCCGACCGGAGGAACCGGCCGGGTCGGACACGTTACGGCGCAACAGCCGTTCGCACTTAGAAAATATTCGCCAAAGTCGTCCGGACCTCCAGGGGAAGAGGCCGAATTTTCGCTCGTTCGGGCCGACCGGAGGAACCGGCCGGGTCGGACACGTTACGGCGCAACAGCCGTTGGCACTTTGAAAATATTCGCCAAAATGTTCCGGACCTCCAGGGGAAGAGGCCGAATTTTCGCTCGTTCGGGCCGACCGGAGGAACCGGCCGGGTCGGACACGTTACGGCGCAACAGCCGTTGGCACTTTGAAAATATTCGCCAAAATGTTCCGGACCTCCAGGGGAAGAGGCCGAATTTTCGCTCGTTCGGGCCGACCGGAGGAACCGGCCGGGTCGGACACGTTACGGCGCAACAGCCGTTGGCACTTTGAAAATATTCGCCAAAATGTTCCGGACCTCCAGGGGAAGAGGCCGAATTTTCGCTCGTTCGGGCCGACCGGAGGAACCGGCCGGGTCGGACACTTTACGGCGCAACAGCCGTTGGCACTTTGAAAATATTCGCCAAAATGTTCCGGACCTCCAGGGGAAGAGGCCGAATTTTCGCTCGTTCGGGCCGACCGGGAGAACCAGCCGAGGCGGACACTTTACGGCGCAACAGCCGTTGGCACTTTGAAAATATTCGCCAAAATGTTCCGGACCTCCAGGGGAAGAGGCCGAATTTTCGCTCGTTCGGGCCGACCGGGAGAACCAGCCGAGGCGGACACTTTACGGCGGTTGAGCCGTTGGCACTTAGAAATTATTCAGACTTCCATCAAACACACATCGGCCTTTTGCCGTCACTGCCCGGGATGGGCACCGTGGTAGCTCGGACAGTTCGTGTGACAGCTTCCGCTGGCACTTAGAAAATTTTTAAAATGAAAATAAACAGTTCTGCACATACGTGCCGACTATATTTTGCGAAAGGGGGGTAAAGTGATGAGTACACTAACTGGGGGGACCAAGTACATAAAGCCTACCCCTGGTACCTCAGAGAGGCCGAATTTTCGAATTCTGAGGCCGAGCTGGGGAACCAGACGAGGCGGACACTTTTCCGAGCGAGAGCCGATGGCACTTAGAAAATTTTCGGCTAAGTCGGCAGGACTTCCAGAGCGAGAGGCCGAATATTCGTCATCTGTGGCCGACCGGGGAACCAGCGAAGGCGGATAGGCGGTCACGGATGTCCCGCCGGCTGGTCCGCGGGCCAATTTGGGTCCCGTAATTTAGCGGTCGCGGTCCGGAATCCACGCCGGCCGGGGAACCAGCGCAGGCGGATAGGCGGTCACGGAGGTCCCGCCGGCTGGTCCGCGGGCCAATTTTGGTCCCGTAAGTGAGCGGCCGCGGCCCGGAATACACGCCGACCGGGGAACCAGCGAAGGCGGATAGGCGGTCACGGAGGTCCCGCCGGCTGGTCCGCGGGCCAATTGGGGTCCCGTAAATTAGCGGTCGCGGCCCGGAATTCGCGCCGGCCGGGGAACCAGCGCAGGCGCATAGGCGGTCACGGAGGTCCCGCCGGCTGGTCCGCGGGCCAATCGGGGTCCCGTAAGTTAGCGGTCGCGGCCCGGAATTCGCGCCGGCCGGGGAACCAGCGCAGGCGGATAGGCGGTCACGGAGGTCCCGCCGGCTGGTCCGCGGGCCAATCGGGGTCCCGTAAGTTAGCGGTCGCGGCCCGGAATTCGCGCCGGCCGGGGAACCAGCGCAGGCGGATAGGCGGTCACGGAGGTCCCGCCGGCTGGTCCGCGGGCCAATCGGGGTCCCGTAAGTTAGCGGTCGCGGCCCGGAATTCGCGCCGGCCCGCAGCCACCACCAGGCGGATAGGCGGTCACGGAGGTCCCGCCGGCCGGTCCGCGGGGGGAACTGCGCCCTCTGGCGGACACGCTATTGTAAATGAATGGGGTTTGGCACTTAGTGCATTTTTCGCCGAAGCCGACGAGCGCTCCGGGCGAGGAGGCCGGATTCTCGCCATCCGTGGCCGGCCGGGGAACCGGCCAAGGCGGATAGGCGGTCACGGGGGTCCCGCCGGCTGGTCCGCGGGCCAATTGGGGTCCCGTAAGTTAGCGGTCGCGGCCCGGAATCCGCGCCGGCCAGCAGCCACCGGGAGGCGGATAGGCTGTCACGGAGGTCCCGCCGGCTGGTCCGCGGGCCATTTAGGGTCCCGTAGGTGAGCGGTCGCGGCCCGGAATCCAGGCCGGCCAGGAGGCACCGCCAGGCGGATAGGCGGTCACGGAGGTCCCGCCAGCTGGTCCGCGGGCCATTTATGGTCCCGTAAGTTAGCGGTCGCGGCCCGGAATCCACGCCGGCCAGGAGGCACCGGCAGGCGGATGGGCGGTCACGGAGGTCCCGCCAGCTGGTCCGCGGGCCGTTTAGGGTCCCGTAAGTTAGCGGTCGCGGCCCGGAATCCACGCCGGCCAGGAGGCACCGCCAGGCGGGTAGGCTGTCACGGAGGTCCCGCCAGCTGGTCCGCGGGCCAATTAGGGTCCCGTAAGTTAGCGGTCGCGGCCCGGAATCCGCGCCGGCCAGCAGCCACCGCCAGGCGGGTAGGCTGTCACGGAGGTCCCGCCGGCCGGTCCGCGGGCCAATCAGGGTCCCGTAAGTGAGCGGTCGCGGCCCGGAATGCACGCCGGCCAGCAGGCACCGCCAGGCGGATAGGCGGTCACGGAGGTCCCGCCGGCCGGTCCGCGGGCCAATCAGGGTCCCGTAAGTGAGCGGTCGCGGCCCGGAATGCACGCCGGCCAGGAGGCACCGCCAGGCGGATAGGCGGTCACGGAGGTCCCGCCGGCCGGTCCGCTGGCCAATTACCTCCAGCCGAGCGGATATGAACTTTATTAGCACCTTCTACGAGATGGCGGAGCCTTATTCGACAACCAGCACCTCGGCTTAGCATTTTCCACGGCCCGCTGATCTTCCAGAAGACGTCCAGCCGGTTTCCTCCTCACATTTTAAGCCGGCCGAGGCTTCCGGCACCCCGGCTAAGCTTTCTCCACGGCCCGCTGAGCTTCCAGAAGACCTCCAGCCGGTTCTCCCGGTGCTTTCCTCCTCACGTTTTAAGCCGGCCGAGGCTTCCGGCACCCCGGCTAAGCTTTTTCCCACACCCCGCTGAGCTTCCAGGGGACCTCCAGCCGGTTCTCCGCGCGCTTCCTCCTCACTTTTAAGCCGGCCGAGGCTCCAGGCACCCCGGCCAAGCGTTTCCCACGGCCCGCTGAGCTTCCAGGGGACCTCCAGCCGGTTCTCCCGGTGCCTCGCGCCTCGCTTTGTGAGCCGGCCGAGGCTTCCAGCACCTCGGCTGAGCGTTTCCCACGGCCCGCTGAGCTTCCAGGGGACCTCCAGCCGGTTCTCCCGGTGCCTCGCGCCTCGCTTTGCGAGCCGGCCGAGGCTTCCAGCACCTCGGCTGAGCGTTTTCGGCGGCCCGTTGCTCTCCCGGAGGTCGCAACGGGGAGTTACCTCCCTCTCGCGGACACGGCGAGTAAATACACCGCCTCTCGCACTTTGCGCGGGTAAACGGCGGGAGTAACTGTGACTCTCTTAAGGTAGGCTCACTTGACATTTATTTATTCATGTATTTATTTATTTTTGACGGTTCGCGGAGGCGATGACGCTCCGCGCGGGTAAACGGCGGGAGTAACTGCGACTCTCCTAAGGTATGCTCACTTGACTATTTATTCATGTATTTATTTATTTTTGACGGTTCGCGGAGGCGATGACGCTCCGCGCGGGTAAACGGCGGGAGTAACTGTGACTCTCTTAAGGTAGGCTCACTTGACATCTATTTACTTATGTATTTATTTATTTTTGACGGTTCGCGGAGGCGATGACGCTCCGCGCGGGTAAACGGCGGGAGTAACTGTGACTCTCTTAAGGTAGGCTCACTTGACATTTATTCATTTATGTACTTATTTATTTTTGACGGTTCGCGGAGGCGATGACGCTCCGCGCGGGTAAACGGCGGGAGTAACTGTGACTCTCTTAAGGTAGGCTCACTTGACATTTATTTTGGCGGTTCGCGGAGGCGCCGGGAGGCCGTGCGCGCGCGCGCAGAGCGGCCGAATAACGCTCCGCCGGCCCCGGGTGATTACCGAGAGGCTCCCCGGCCTCGCGGAGCTCCGACGCTCCTCCGCGGGACCTCCGGCGGCCGGCGCGCTCGCGCACCACCCCCCGGCACCGCCGGGAGGCCGTGCGCGCGCGCGCAGAGCGGCCGAATAACGCTCCGCCGGCCCCGGGTGATTACCGAGAGGCTCCCCGGCCTCGCGGAGCTCCGACGCTCCTCCGCGGGACCTCCGGCGGCCGGCGCGCTCGCGCACCACCCCCCGGCACCGCCGGGAGGCCGTGCGCGCGCGCGCAGAGCGGCCGAATAACGCTCCGCCGGCCCCGGGTGATTACCGAGAGGCTCCCCGGCCTCGCGGAGCTCCGACGCTCCTCCGCGGGACCTCCGGCGGCCGGCGCGCTCGCGCACCACCCCCCGGTGCTCCGGCGGCCCCGGGTGACGACTAAGAGGCTCCCCGGCCGGCCTCGCGGAGCTCCGGCGCTCCTCCGCGGGACTTCCAGCGGCCGGCGCGCTCACGCACCACCCCCCGGCACCACCCGGGAGGCCGTGCTCGCGCGCCAAGTGGCCGAAAATAGCTCCAAGCCCAGCGGATCGGCTGCTTGGAAGCACCGCGCCGTCCGGCTCCACCTGGTACCTCGCACGGCTCTCATCTCCCCCCCGCACGGACTTCCGAGCGCTCGGGGAGACGCTCGGAAGCTGCCGGTGCCGCCGCGGCGGGGAATTGCCTCCCTCTGGCGGACGCGGCGAGTAAAAACACCACCTCTCGCACTTTGCGCACACTTACTTGCGTGGGTCCGCTTCCGATGACACTTTGAGCGGCCAAACGGCGGGAGTAACTACGACTCTCTTAAGGTAGGCTCACTTGACATTTATTTATGTATTTATTTATTTTTGACGGTTCGCGGAGGCGATGACGCTCCGCGCGGGTAAACGGCGGGAGTAACTGTGACTCTCTTAAGGTAGCCTGACTCGACGTCTTTTTCAACGGTGGCTGGAGGACCCGGGCGGTTCTCGGGGGTGCGTCGCTCCTCACTTTTGACGCCCGAGGAGGCTCCCGGCACCTCGGCTACGCGTTTTCGGCGGCCCGCTGAGCTTCCAGAAGACCTCCAGCCGGTTCTCCCGGTGCTTTCCTCCTCACGTTTTAAGCCGGCCGAGGCTCCCGGCACCCCGGCCAAGCGTTTCCCACGGCCCGCTGAGCTTCCAGGGGACCTCCGGCCGGTTCTCCGCGCGCTTTCCTCCTCACTTTTAAGCCGGCCGAGGCTTCCGGCACCCCGGCCAAGCGTTTCCCACGTCCCGCTGAGCTTCCAGGGGACCTCCGGCCGGTTCTCCGCGCGCTTTCCTCCTCACATTTTAAGCCGGCCGAGGCTCCAGGCACCCCGGCTAAGCTTTCTCCACGGCCCGCTGAGCTTCCAGGGGACCTCCGGCCGGTTCTCCGCGCGCTTTCCTCCTCACTTTTAAGCCGGCCGAGGCTTCCGGCACCCCGGCCAAGCCTTTCCCACGGCCCGCTGAGCTTCCAGGGGACATCCAGCCGGTTCTCCGCGCGCCCCCCTCCTAACTCGACGCCCGAGGAGGCTCCAGGCACCCCGGCCGAGCCTTTTCGGCGGCCCGCTGATCTCCCGGAGGTCGCAACGGGGAATTGCCTCCCTCTCGCGGACACGGCGCGTAAATGCACCGCCTCTCGCACTTTGCGCACACTCACTCGCATCGCTACGCCTCCCGTGGCACTTTAAGCGACCGGGACCACCGCGAGCGCGGGCGATGACTAAGAGGCTCCCCGGCCGGCCTCGCGGAGCTCCGACGCTCCCCCGCGGGACTTCCGGCGGCCGGCCGGAGCCTCGGCACGGCTGCCGCACTCCCTAATAACACCCCGCGGACCCCCGCGAGCCGAACGCTCGCTGCCGCGGGCGACCCGTGCCAAGGCGGACGCGTGACGGCGCGGGAGCCCTCGGCACTATATCACGGTCACGTATGTAGTCAAATCGTGTAAAATCACCGTTAGTTTATTCATAATATAGGTAATAATTAAATAAATATTAACATCGCGTATATCATTAATAAACACATGTATGTATTTATTTAATAATTAAATAAATATTAACATCGCGTATAATCATGCGCAATACTTCGTGGCCGACCGGGGAACCGGCGAAGGCGGACGCATCGCGGCGCGAGAGCCGTTGGCACTTTGGAAAAATAAATAAATAAATAAATAAATAAATAATAATTCGCCGACCGGGCTCCGGGGGGAGAGGCCGATTTTTGGCCGTTCGTGGCCGACCGGGGAACCGGCGAAGGCGGACGCATCGCGGCGCGAGAGCCGTTGGCACTTTGGAAAAATAAATAAATAAATAAATAAATAAATAAATAATTCGCCGACCGGGCTCCGGGGCAAGAGGCCGAATTTTCGCTCGTTCGGGCCGACCGGGGAACCGGCGAAGGCGGACGCAGCGCGGCGCGAGAGCCGTTGGCACTTTGAAAAAAAAAAAAAAAAAAAAAAAAAAAATTCGCCCACCGGGCTCCGGGGGAAGAGGCCGGCTTTTCGCCGTTCGCGGCCGACCGGGGAACCGGCGAAAGCGGACGCGCTCTCTAACGAGCCCCGCCGGCCGGAGGAAGTGCGCCCTCTGGCGGACACGCCGTTGTAAATGAATGGGGTTTGGCACTTAGTGCATTTTTCGCCCAAGTCGAAGCGCGCTCCGGGCGAGGAGGCCGGATTCTCGCCACCCGTGGCCGGCCGGGGAACCGGCCAAGGCGGACGCGCTCTCTAACGAGCCCCGCCGGCCGGAGGAAGTGCGCCCTCTGGCGGACACGCCGTTGTAAATGAATGGGGTTTGGCACTTGGTGCATTTTTCGCCCAAGTCGAAGCGCGCTCCGGGCGAGGAGGCCGGATTCTCGCCACCCGTGGCCGGCCGGGGAACCGGCGAAGGCGGATAGGCTTTCACGGAGGATCCGCCGGCTGGTCCGCGGGCCGATTAGGGTCCCGCGAGTGAGCGGTGGCGGTCCGGAATCCAGGCCGGCCAGGAGGCACCGCCAGGCGGATAGGCTTTCACGGAGGTCCCGCCGGCTGGTCCGCGGGCCGATTAGGGTCCCGCGAGTGAGCGGTGGCGGTCCGGAATCCAGGCCGGCCCGGAGCCACCGCCAGGCGGATAGGCTTTCACGGAGGAGCCGCCGGCTGGTCCGCCGGGGGAAGTGCGCCCTCTGGCGGACACGCCGTTGTAAATGAATGGGGTTTGGCACTTTGTGCATTTTTCGACCAGCGGCAACGCAGGCTGACGGGCGGCCGCTTCCGCGGGCCGGCACTACTCTACGGAGGCGCTAGCCGCCTCCGGTGGGGGCCGTGTGATCTCGCTGGATGCCCGAGGACCTTCCGCCAGGCCCGGCCGCAGCTTTTGCGCGCGCCCGGTCCTATTACCTGGTGGAAGCTGGAGGCCGGGGCTCGGCAGCTCGCTGCCCGGGGACCCTCCGCGAGGCCCGGCCGCAGCTTTTACGCACGGCCGCTGCTATTCTCTGGCTCCGGCTTCGTCCCGGAGGGTGCTTGGGGAACGGCGGCGCACACCGCGAACGGCCGGTGGCGGTCGGCCGGTGGCGGTCGGCTGGTGGCGGTCGGCTGGTGGCGGTCGGGGGTGGCGCTTGGGGATGGCGCTTGGGGATGGTGGCTGTCGGCTGGTGGCGGTCGGCTGGTGGCGCTTGGGGATGGCGCTTGGGGATGGTGGCTGTCGGCTGGTGGCGGTCGGCTGGTGGCGGTCGCCTTGTGGCGGTCGGGGATGGCGCTTGGGGATGGTGGCTGTCGCCTTGTGGCGGTCGGCTGGTGGCGGTCGGCTGGTGGCGGTCGGGGGGTGGCGGTCGGGGGTGGCGCTTGGGGATGGTGGCTGTCGCCTTGTGGCGGTCGGCTGGTGGCGGTCGGCTGGTGGCGGTCGGGGGGTGGCGGTCGGGGGTGGCGCTTGGGGATGGTGGCTGTCGCCTTGTGGCGGTCGGCTGGTGGCGGTCGGCTGGTGGCGGTCGGCTGGTGGCGGTCGGGGGTGGCGCTTGGGGATGGTGGCTGTCGCCTTGTGGCGGTCGGCTGGTGGCGGTCGGCTGGTGGCGGTCGGGGGTGGCGCTTGGGGATGGTGGCTGTCGCCTTGTGGCGGTCGGCTGGTGGCGGTCGGCTGGTGGCGGTCGGGGGGTGGCGGTCGGGGGTGGCGCTTGGGGATGGTGGCTGTCGCCTTGTGGCGGTCGGCTGGTGGCGGTCGGCTGGTGGCGGTCGGCTGGTGGCGGTCGGGGGTGGCGCTTGGGGATGGTGGCTGTCGCCTTGTGGCGGTCGGCTGGTGGCGGTCGGCTGGTGGCGGTCGGGGGGTGGCGGTCGGGGGTGGCGCTTGGGGATGGTGGCTGTCGCCTTGTGGCGGTCGGCTGGTGGCGGTCGGCTGGTGGCGGTCGGGGGGTGGCGGTCGGGGGTGGCGCTTGGGGATGGTGGCTGTCGCCTTGTGGCGGTCGGCTGCTGGCGGTCGGCTGGTGGCGGTCGGCTGGTGGCGGTCGGGGGTGGCGCTTGGGGATGGTGGCTGTCGCCTTGTGGCGGTCGGCTGGTGGCGGTCGGCTGGTGGCGGTCGGGGGTGGCGCTTGGGGTTGGTGGCTGTCGCCTTGTGGCGGTCGGCTGGTGGCGGTCGGCTGGTGGCGCTTGGGGATGGTGGCTGTCGCCTTGTGGCGGTCGGCTGGTGGCGGTCGCCTTGTGGCGGTCGGGGATGGCGCTTGGGGATGGTGGCTGTCGCCTTGTGGCGGTCGGCGGTGGTGGTTTGGGACCGGCGTCCGGCGCAAAGTGCGTGTTGCGCGGGCCGGAGAAAATTTAGGCCAGGGGCCCGCCGCTGGAGAAATTTTTAGGTACCAGGGGTGGATTTTTTTTGTCACCGCAGGAGGGGGACGTTGCCTCCGTCCGTGTCCGACGGAAAGTGCGTGTTGCGCGGGCCGGAGAAAGTTTAGGCCAGGGGCCCGCCGCTGGAGAAATTTTTAGGTACCAGGGGTGGATTTTTTTTGTCACCG